>NW_008660853.1:38495-47078 GCF_000695815.1 Acanthisitta chloris
TATGCCAGGAACAGTTCGGCGCTGGAATTATCCCTCTCCTCTCTGCATTGGTATGGACATCTACTTATTTCCAGTGCTTTGAGAGCAGTCAGGGGGAACTCCTGACTTATTGTTCCTCAACTTATTTCTGTTTCATTCCAGAGGGAACTCTTGACTTTGTCATGCCTGTTGTTCCTCAACTTATTTCTGTTTCATTCAAAACTTCTTAGAGTTTCCTTTTGCATCTAGAAAATACAGAAAAAACCAATGAGATAATTATTTTCTTTATATATACTATACATGCTACTTTGAAAAATATTGTCAGAGTGGCCAAAGGAGGAAAAACACATTTACTATTTTTTAGCTTGTTCTGAATGCTCTGCTTTGAATCAGGCTGCCTCTCTCTAAAGGAGAGAAAGTTAACATGTTCCTTTTGCAGTGCTCAGCCTGGAGAACCTTCCCAGGAACAAGGTGCATCATGCAGGACACCTAGGAGATTTCCCAAAGAAGCATGAACCTGTCTGCAGGGGAGAGCAGCAATGAAGCCTTCAGGGGTGGGGGGAGTGAAAAAGACTTTTAGGGATCCAGCCAAGCCTGACTCTTTTCATCTGAGAAAGTCATTGAATGATGCTGAGTCAAAAAGCAAAGCTAAAAAGAATTTTCCTTCTAGGCTCATGGAGAGCTTACCCTAAGAGATCTGAGTTTTCCCTGGGTAGAAAGTAATCTTGTTCTGCAGTATTGTTTCTGGATTATGCAGAGTTTAAGAGAGTTGAGGTTCTGCTGTGTTTTGGCATGCTTATTTCCAGAGAAAGCAGGGATTGAAGGGGGAGAAGCACAGGTCCCTCTCAATGTCCTGTCACCAAAGCTTCGAAACACGAACCTCAGTGAAAGCTTTTAGCTTGAATATTCAGGCAGCAAAAGCTGTTCATATTAGCTTCATATCCAGGAGGAATTTAAAAGATTGGGATGATATTGAGGAATATGAATGTGAAATGGGCTTACAGATTCCCCGGCAAGTTGAGCCTGCAGATGATTTTGTATTGTCAATGTCTACAGCAGCAGTCACTGCTGACTAACAGGAAAGCAGTGCAAGTCCTTCTGCTCAATTTTAGAAATGGAAAATTTATCCAGGAAGGTGTGTTTGGGAGGTGAGCAGGGTTGTTCTTTGCTTTCTTTTTGTGGCAGTCATGTTTCACAGGCTGAGGGAGTTGGGGCTGTTCAGCCTGGAGAAGAGAAGGTTGTGTGGAGACCTCAGAGCAACTTTTCAATATCTGAAGGGTCTACAAGGAGCTGGAGAGGGACTCTGTGTTAGGAACTGCGGTGATGGGACAAGGGGAAATGGGTTCAAACTGAAGGAGGGATGGGAGAAAAAATGTTTTCCCTGTTGTGGTGGTGAGCCCCTGTCCCAGGGTGCCCAGGGAGGCTGTGGCTGCCCCAACCCTGGCAGTGTTCACAGCCAGGTTGGATGAGCCTTGAGCAACCTGCTCTGCTGGGAGGTGTCCCTGCCCAGGGCAGGGCTTGGGGCTGGACCATCTCTAAGCTCCATTCCAACCCCTAAATTCTATGATTCTATGAAATATAGTTCCTATTCAGAAACAATGTGCTCATTGAACCATGAAATTGTGCTATCCTGGAAGCTAAAACACCCCTAAGAAACAAACAAACCCTTAAACCATGATCCCTCCCTTCTCCCACTTCCCAGCCTTAAAATGTGGATTACAGTAGAAAGTAAACTAAAATCTTTTCATTAAGCAAAGTATTTAGTATTGAAAGGAGGCAGAGATATTGGACAAATTTGAGACTGATTTTAGAGGTTTTATGCTTTTTAGAGGAGTCCTTCCTATTTTCATTCAATTTTTTTTTGTGTCAACTAAGCTGTAGAACATTGTTCAGCACTATTATTACCACAGACAGTATCACAATTCTGGTTTCAGATCTCATATCACTGTAATACCTGGCATGGAGACTCACAGGCTGTAAAGTAATGATTCCTCAAATAATAAATGGAAATTACACTGTTTTAATTTGATTTCTTGAAGTTACTCTGTCTTCATATTGCTGTCCTAGCAAAGGTGGAAACTCAACTCCTTCTTTCCATGTTGCTTCACATATTTATAGCTTAGGTTTATGTCATCCTAAATGGGTTTTCAGTCTCCAAGCACATGAATTTTGTGATGAAAAGCATAGAGGAAGCAAAGAATAATTCTCTTTGCTGTTTGTCAATGATCTTTCTGAATTAGAGCCAAACTGTGGTGGGTTTTTGTTGGTTTTTCAATGGCAACTCCGTTTTGGAATGAATCATGTGGGAAAGAACATTAATTGAAGATTCAGTGACTTTCTTTCTCTTTTTAATAGCTAAATGTGGTGGAACACTGACAAACATGGGAGGTGTGATCCTGAGCCCAGGTTTTCCTGGAAATTACCCCAGTAACTTAGATTGTACATGGAAAATTTTATTGCCTATTGGATATGGTAAGTAAACATACATTAATTGTAATAATCAGATTTCAATATATATGAGTATTCCAATTTCCAGCACGAGGTAGATTTTATCCAGTGAACGTATTGTGAATCTCTTGCCTAATTATTTGCTCTCTTTTGATTTGCAAATAGTTGGCATTTTAAAAATATCTCTTTGTCACAGCAGATTGATATTAACTCAGACTATTTCAGGAACCAGTTTCAAAGCAAATGAAATCTGTGGCATGAAGATACATCAGATAAAATACATAATGTAGCTTCTATATTAATTAATGAACTTTTGTTTAATGTCCTTTCGTTGTTCTCCAAGTGACTTTTTGATAGCATTTTTATGTACAAAAAAAAAGGGCAAAATCTCATTTCTAGCACTGTGGATTTGATTAAGGACATTATCAAACTGTATTCCAACTCCTGAGTTTGTCGTCAACATGGAAACTTTCTAGATGTACATTGAAATTATTCTCATGCAGAAAATATCTTCACAAATGAATAATAATGTTGAGAAGTAATAATGGATAGCAAAAAAAAAAATCTATAAGTTCATGTAGAAAACACAGTCTTCTATCATTGCTGCAAGTGAAAGAGGAATAAGTTTTCTTGCTGTGAAACTTTATGCCTCCCACTGTGAGTTCAATGATGGTGCTCAAATAAGGAAATGAATTTTAGAATCTCCTTATGAAATTCACTATTTTTAACTCAGGAACTTAATTTCTTTGTCCTGCTTTCCTTTTCCATTCATAAGAGGGATTTTTGCAGCAAGATGTACAGCTTACAGAGTGTTTTACTAGGTTAATCTGTGGAAATGCTATGTACAAGTGTCCTTCAGCAGTGTGTACCTGGGAAAAGTGATCCACCATACTCATGGATAGTCTTAGGAGCCTCAGATATCCTTATGACCTTAGGATCAATGCAGAAAGAACATCCCTGGCTAATCTGGGCATTCTACAGCTACAGCATCTGCATGTGGCCCTGGAGGATCTGGGTTAGGGTTTGGGGGTTCCAGCAGTGACAGGTTAAGGGTTGGACTGGATGATCTTAGAGATCTCCTCCAACCTTGATGGTTCTAGGATATGCACAAAATACAAATGCTAAGCAGCTGTTCTGGAGCAGTGTCATCCTAATTAGGTGACTACAATACTTCCTTTGAAAAACAGCCTTTTATACCTCTCAGATTTGCTCTTTGTCTTTGAGCTTTTCCATGTAGAAAGTGGTTCATGAATTAATTGTGCCAGTGTCTTGTATCCTGTTATTATCCCTATCACTTCTCCAAAAGGCTCTGTTAGTGGTAGTCCTATAAATAGAAAAGATAATGGGTTTGTTTGGCAATTGATTTACCAGGTACAAGGTGTTCTTCCTGTTGATCTCTCATTGCCTTCAAAAATACTACAAAGGACATTTTGTTCTCTAAAGTTCTGACAGGGATATTTTTCCCAAAGTCAAATTAAACACACCTAATACCTTTTATCAGGTTTAAAACTTGCAATTGATGTGATATTTCACAAAGGACTTCCACTGCAAAGTCTTGGATATTATTTTAATTACAAGTATAAGCTTGACTACCTAAGAGATGTTTGTGTACATTCATTCTACTGTATCAAAAGAATCGTGAGCTTAAACAAAGTGCAGCAATGCAAACCTAGTGAAGTACAACCAAATGAAGTGCAAGGTCCTACATCTGGGCCATGGCAACCCCAGGCACAGCTCCAGGTTGGGTGGGGAAGTCACTGAGAGCAGCAACAAGGAGAAAGATTTGGGCATGATGGTGGATGAGAAACTCACCATGAGCTGCAGTGTGAGCTCAGCCCAGAAACCAATGGAATCCTGGGCTGAGCCACAGGAGTGTGGGCAGCAGGGCAAGGGAGGGGATTCTGCCCCTCTGCTCTGCTCTGGGAGACACACCTGGAATACTGCACACAGCTCTGGTGTCCTCAGCATCAGAAGGACATGGAACTGTTGGAGCAAGTGCAGAGGAGGCCACAAAGTTGCTCAGAGCACTGGAGCATCTCCCTGTGAGGACAGGCTGAGGGAGTTGGGGCTGTTCAGCCTGGAGAAGAGAAGGTTGTGTGGAAATCTCATTTTATCTGAAGGGGCTCCAGGGAAGCTGCAGAGGGATCTGTGCTAGGAACTGCAGTGACAGGACAGAACTTCCTTAACTGAAGCATCCCACTTTGAATTGTGGCTAAAACATAAATCTAGTGCCTACAACAAATGCTATGATTGGGGTTTTTTTATTTACGTGTTCTAGTATTAAGTAGCATGAGTTATAAAATCTCTAATTTTTCTTCCTTTCTCCATGCTGCAGGTGCACACATTCAGTTCCTGAATTTCTCCACTGAAGCCAATCATGATTTCCTTGAAATTCAGAATGGGCCTCACCACACCAGTTCTAAGATTGGCCAGTTTAGTGGAATGGAACTCCCATCTCCTTTGCTCAGTACCACTCATGAGACACTTGTCCATTTTTACAGTGACCACTCAGAAAACAGGCAAGGATTTAAGTTGACTTACCAAGGTAAGCCCAAACTATCACAGTGATCTCTGTGGTGAAAAGGAAAAATTACAATATAAATTGCCTTTTATTATCATTTTAAGAGCTATATTTACCACATACTGTAAAGCATTTTTAAATCTCTGGATTGGCTTTGGGCAGAGTTTTTAAAACTGAAATTGTTTTGAGTTGGAATCTTTGTTTTGCTGATGTAAATACTTGGCAAGGTGATGTCATTTGCCAAAGTCACATAGCTGACATCCCTTTCCATCTCATAAAGGTCTACTCTTACTGAAAAATGCTGCTAATATTCACTGTCTTGTTTTCCCATTTGTATAACATTGTTAGACTTAATGTAATGGCTCACTATTTCAAAATGTAGTGAGAGTTATTTTAAATTTCAGGTGAAAACTTTTATAATTCCTTTGTAATGTGTTCACAGTCTAGACTTGTCTGAAAATTAGCAGGAAATGAAGAGACACCAGATAACACACACTCTGTAACTCTTTCAAATACATTTATTCAGCATTTGGAAGTGTGAACTTTTTGGCTTTTGTCTTCATCTTCATTGTTGGTTTGTTTATTTTCCCATTAGTGGTAATAAACCATCATCAGCTTGTGAATACTTTTTAACTGTTACAATAGACTTGCAGATAACTCTTGAGCTCAATCTCAGGATCTGAATAGTTTAAGGTCCATTCCAAGCCCTAAAATTCTCTGATTCTGTGATAAAATGGCATTGGTTTTCTAATAATGAAATTAATTTAATACACACTTACAAAAAAGAGGAGTAGGCAAAAAGATTCCATACTTGTCAGTCACATTCATCAAACCCATTCTAGTGTCTCAGTGAATGTGTTGCATATTAGGAAGCACAGGAGATTTCATATCTTAATCCTAATCTGATTTTCTAAAATGTACTTCAATTTGCATTTAGAGGATTTAAGATTAAATTTGGACTTTTACTGAATGAGACTAAACTCAATAAAATTCAAGGTCTTCTTTTTACAAGTGAAAAAAAAGCCATTTCAGCTCACTAGAATAAAACAAGTAAAGGCATTAAAGGCAGCAGACATTTTTTTGTAAGGTAGATGCCTTTTTTGTAGATACCAATCTAAAAATAAAGTGAGATTGTCGATGGTTCTGCTTATTCAATCAAAGTTCCATGTTATAAGAAATGAAGTTTTCTAGAGATCTTAGCGTTTTATGAAGGATAAGACTTTTTGATAACCCCTTGTCTCAAAGGAAAGCAAAGAATATGAATATTGTAGAGTGAATGATGGAATTAATAATGCTATTTCTCAATTTTCCTCCTGACTCTCTGAAGACTGAAAAATGCTTAGGAGATTAAAGCTTAATATAGCCTGGGATTGTACTCTGAGCACATCATTTGGGGAGGAAGAAAAGTGTATGCACACTGAGAACAGTAAAAGATTTTCTACCCATGCTTGAGGGAGCTAGTGCTGCTCCTTAAGCACTGGCCCATGAATTCTCACAGCACAGGAGCTGAATATATAACCTCAATCTCTTAGGCACTGAATATTCCTGAATACAGTAATAATAAGCTTTGTCTCCTTAGCTGAACCCTAGGGAAATTCCAGCTCTAAGTACCATTGCTGGGCAGGTCCTTATTGCTTTATACTCTAATGTTTTGATGTTTTTTTCATCCCTTCAGCTTTGCACTTGCAATCCATAGGGAATGGTGGGTATTCCATTCTGTTCCAGGAGGATTACTGAACTTCTGTGTGTTGTGAAACCTTTTGTTCCACTTGTTGCAAGGAGGAAGTTCATCCTGGTGGCCTGTTGAACTCTCAGAAACAGCTACAATAAATATCATAGGATCATAGAATCACAGAATTTTAGGGGTTGGAATGGAGCTTAGAGATCATCTAGTCCCAATCCCTGCCCTGGGCAGGGACACCTCCCACCAGAGCAGGTTGCTCACAGCCTCATCAATTCCCATAACACAGGGATTGGAACTAGAGCATCTTTTCCCCTCTGCTCTGCTCTGGGAGACCCACCTGGAATACTGCACACAGCTCTGGTGTCCTCAGCATCAGAAGGACATGGAACTGTTGGAGCAAGTGCAGAGGAGGCCACAAAGTTGCTCAGAGCACTGGAGCATCTCCCTGTGAGGACAGGCTGAGGGAGTTGGGGCTGATCAGGATCAGGGAGTAATGGGTTGAAATTGAGGGAGGGGAAATGTAGGTTAGATTTAGAAAGAAGTTTTCCCTGTTCTGGTGGTGAGACCCTGTCCCAGGGTGCCCAGGGAGGCTGTGGCTGCCCCAACCCTGGCAGTGTTCACAGCCAGGTTGGATGAGCCTTGAGCAACCTGCTCTGCTGGGAGGTGTCCCTGCCCAGGGCAGGGCTTGGGGCTGGATGATCTGTAAGATTCATTCCAACCCCTAAATTCTATGATTCTATGATTTAAATGTCCTTCCAACCCAGCTCATGCTAGGCTAGTGTAGTCTGAGATGTGGATTTTTCAATAGAGTCTGTGGGTATACACACCATGGCACTGGAGGAACTTGCAAAAAGCCTAAATGAAGTTCTAAGTGAGTTAATGCTGAGCTGTCCTGACATCTGAGTGATCACAGGCTCAAATCTGTGCTAACACCATTTCTCTGGAAAACAATTATTTCTGTGTTGAAGTGTCACAGAAATCTGTGGCACTTGAAAAGGCAATAAGTCACTTCAGTGTCTATGTAAGAAGGAAAATACATTTGAATCACAGAAACAAGTTAGCCAAGGATCAATTACATTTCTTTTGTGATTTACACTCTTTTCTTAGCGGGAAATATACTGCAGAAAGAAATGCCAAATGTCTGTAACAGGTAATATTAAAATTCAAGGATTTGGCTGCTGCCAACATTGCAATGAAATCTGTTTCTCAGATTTCCTTTACATTGAGCTTCATTTCAGGCTTTCACTAGAGTTTTATTTTGCTGTGAAATGATATTTCACCTTTTAAAGCTCAATACCAAGCATGGTTTTGGGCATGACAGTCGTAAAAAAGCTTTCTTTTGTAAGGTGTGACATCAGGATTTGTTGGTAACATTTTATAGCCATGACTGAGTAACGAATTGCTCTTTTAAATCAAGTGTCATTGTATATATCATAAGAACAGAAAAAATATGATTCATATTATAAACTATAAATTTATTCCCTGAGTGGCCTGTAAATCATGATATCATAGTCAGATGGATCACCTGACCAAGAATTTATGAAACATCTATAGGATTTACACCAGGAAATACACATAGAGTATCTTAACATTAAAAAAACAACAAATATCTAAACAAACAATTGTTCTCTGCTGTTATAGTTTAACCCCAGCAGCAGCCAAGCCCCACACAGCCACTCACACCTTCCCCACCAGTGGGATGGGGGAGAGAATGAGAAGGGTAAAAGCTAGAAAAATTCCTGGGTTGAGATAAAAACAGTTTAATAGGGAAAGCCAAAGCCACAGACACAAGCAAAGCAAACCAAGGAATTCATTCCCTGCCCCCCATGGGCAGGAGGTGTTCAGCACCTCCAGGAGAGCAGGGACCATCCCCTGGGATGGTTCCTTGGGGAGACAAACACCATCACTCCAAACATCCATGAGAAGAGCCTGGAGAAGAGGCTCAGGGGTG
>NW_008660854.1:0-2416 GCF_000695815.1 Acanthisitta chloris
GGTTCTCTTTCCCCTCACATCTCTTTCCCCTCACATCTCTCTCCCCCCACGACACTGTCCCCTCACATGTCTGTACTCTCGCAGTTCTGTTTCCCCTCACAATTCTCCCCTCACATCTCTCTCCCGACATCTCTGTCCCCTCGAAGTTCTCTCTCCACTGCCATCAATTCTCCCCTCACATCTCTCTCCCGACATCTCTGTCCCCTCGCAGTTCTCTCTCCCCACACATCTCCCCTTACATCTCTCTCCCCACACGGTTTTCTCTCCCCTCACAGTTCTCTCTCCTGTCAAAGCTCTCCCTTCCCTCACATCTCTCTCCCCTCACGGTTCTCCTCTCCCTCTCTCCAGCCCTGCCACTCTCCCATGCTGGCCCTCGGGTTTCCCCTCTCCCCATGCCAGTTTTCTCCACTCCAGAACCAGCGCTGCCAGTGATCCGTGACCCTCTGGAATTCCTTCATGCCAACCCCATGGCCCTCCAGGACAGCAGGTGTTTCACCTCAATTTATACCTCTGAACCTCCTTTCTTTCTCTCCAGCCAGCCCTGTTAACATCCCCTTTGTGAAAACTGTGCTTCCTTTTGACTTCCCTGCACAAACGTTTGTGATGCTTCGTACAAAACTGCACAGCCCAAACCAGCAGTGAGATAACCACCGCTCGTTCCTCCTCTGCAAAGCTCTGTCAGCCACCACAGTGTGCACCTGCAGATCTGTGTGTGGTTTCCTGTCGTGGTTTACACACAGGCAGAGCAGTGTCTATCTGGGCTGTACTTTATGGCTGTTGAGATGCCAAATTTGCTGTCATCGTTGTGTCTCCCCAGTTGTATGGTTTGAATTATATCCTGTTGTGTTCCATCCCCTGCGAACAGGCCAAACCCACTGGAAACAACCCCAGACTTGTCCCTCTTCAGGCCACGCCACATGAGCAGGAATCCTTTATTTTATTATTCCTTATGGTTTTATTTTGACCTGCCTTGCTGGCTGTGGAATCACTTCCAGCTGCACTTGCCCCTATCTCAATTCGCTTTAAATTCCTGTGGGCCACATTCCCAGGAGGAAATGGAATCACAGGACGCTTTGGCTTGGAGAAGTGACTTTAGGGATCATAAATCCCTGGAAAACCTGTGCCACTGTCTCACCACCCTCACAGGGGAAAAAAAATCTGCTTAATATCTTAATTTCCTTCTCTTAATTTCTCCCTATTCTCCCTCCCCACCCGCACAGTTTCCCGCGCGGGGCACGCCGGGAATTGTAGTCCACGCGCGTTTGCCCACGTGCCGCCAAACAGGCACTTCCGGGCGTGCTACGTGCGTACGTCATCACGCGACGCGCTGGTTTCAAACCGACCAATCCGGACGCTGCTTGGGCTCGAACGGGCCAATGGGAGCGCTCGGCCGCGGGAGGTTTAAACGCCGCGTGGGGCGGCTCCAGGCACTGCGGCGTGTGCGGCACAGCGGAGGCACCGGTGACTAGAGGTGGGGTCGGTGCGGAGCTGCTGGTGGTTGTTTCGGTGCGGTTGTGTCCGAAGCGAAGTCTTTATCCAGTGGGATAAGGATAAAACCCGGGCTTGGCCGAGGGTTTGCATCGTGTAGCCGTTGCGATATACCGCTAGCTGCACCGGCATAGCGGATACCCCCGGTGGAACCTCCTCAATCCGAATGGGTGGCGGTGGAGCTGGAGGGAGGGCGCAGTATATGACACTGCGAAAATAGGGTTTAAAAATGTGCGTGCTGGCTGCGGGTTGGAAGGTCATTCTTGCGCCTAAAAGAGGATGTTTTTGGCTGGAAGCCTCGTAAAACGATGTTGAGTGTGTCTTCTGCTTTTGTGTTGATGCTGGAACTTGTTGTAATATCTGGCTGTTTAAAGAGGCTGCTTTTGCGTGGATTGTATCTTTAATTATCAGAGGCTGTTACTGTATCTCCCTCATTCTCGAGTGTTGGTCCTAGTTGTGGAATTTTAACTCTTGTGGTGTAAACTTGCTGTTTATTGGCACTGTTTTTAGGCTTGGTTTTATCTGTCCCTGTCAAAAATCCAACAAGCAAGATGTCTGCAAACGAGAATGCCAATGCGGCAGCAGCTCGACTGAACAGATTCAAGAACAAAGGGAAGGATAGCACAGTGAGTACTCTGATGCCATTAGCACTTTAGCCAGCAATCATCTCTTTTAACATAAGTTGCAGAAGCCAAGAACTTACTCTGAATGCATATTCTGCAGGAGATGAGGAGGCGACGCATTGAAGTCAATGTGGAGCTGAGAAAAGCTAAGAAAGATGACCAGATGCTTAAGAGGAGAAATGTGAGCACTTTACCAGATGATGCCACTTCTCCCCTTCAGGAGAATAAGAACAATCAAGTAAGTAGCCACTAGAAACAGACACATTTGAAGGCCATGCAATATTTGTTCCTGCAGCCAAACCATC
>NW_008660855.1:0-13245 GCF_000695815.1 Acanthisitta chloris
TATGTGATTTTTGGGGGTTGCTGTTGTGGGATTTTTTCTGACTTGGAAGGTGCTTTCAGCTATATTAAAAAGGGAGCAGTGGTGCTGAGTTGTTGCAGATGCCTGCTGGACTGTGACAGAGGAATCTACAACCTGGTGCCAGTTGCCCAGCTTCTCTGACTGAGCTGTGGGGCACTGTGCTGCCCATCAAGAAGGCACAGATTCACAGTATATCATGATACCCATGCACAACACTGAGTGTTTTGCACATGGGCAAACAAGCAAGAAGGCTTCAGGCTGCGGAGATCTGTATGAAACTAGGCATTTGAGATTCAGAGTAGATATTGAGATTCGGGATAGATATTAGAAAAATATTTTTCACTGTTAGAGTGGTCAGGCATCAGAATCGGTTGCCCAGGAAGGTGGTAAAGTCACCATCTCTGAAAGTGTTTAAGAGGCATCTGGCACTGGAAGATATGGTTTAGGGTTGTAGGGGTTACAGTGAAGTGCCAGGTTAATGGTTAGACATGATGATCCTAGAGTTCTCTTCCGACCTTGATTTTTCTATGATTCTGTGATTCTAGGTGTGATTCAAACACCCTATAATTTTGGGAACAGAGGGATGAGTAGCACCTGTTACTGCCTTATCCTCAGTCATTGATTAAACTTGTTTCCACTGCAAGTTTTGTTATTTTTGCAGTAGAGTTACAGTATTTTTGCCTTTGTTCTGACATATTTTCCCTCTAATTACTTATACAGAGAAGTCATACATAAGATGATACAAGTTCTGTAAGAGACAAGAAAGATTTGGCAGAAAGAAAACATCTATCGGGGAGTCATGAGAATTCTGAGATTTCAATGACAAATCTTTCAAGGAGTTCTTTCATCTTCCAGTTTCTGATTTAGTTGAGAAACTGTGGTCTTGAAGTACAGACTGTACGTCTGTAACCAATAATGGTGACAACTGAATTGTGCTAAAATTAGTGTCCAAAAATGGGGGGACAGACGTGACACTTTCACAAATCTTGTATGCTAGGGTTGGAAGTAGAGGGTTTGGTTACTGTCAATATTTAAGTGATGACTGTTCAGCTTATGTATGTGCGAAGTCCCTGGGTTCCTGATGTTGATGCACATAAATATAGAATGCTTTGTTGCTTAACAGAAAAATGAAATCTAGCATTATGTAGGTTTTTAGGACATCTCTCTTGATACATAACAGATGTTCTGATTTCTGAGATATGCTGAAATAGTTTTGATTGTGCATCTTTGCTAAAACCAAATGAATAGACATAGATATTTGGCAGATTCCTAGCTGGGAAGTGTATGGAAATGTGTGTGGTGCCACCATATTTCTTTTCGCAGTGCAGAACTCTCCAAGTCAAGCCACACAGTGAAGGAAGTATGCCCAGATTGACTCCTTGGATATTGCTCTTCACAAGCTTATTTGCATCTGGAAAGATAGGAGGATATTGAGAATTAATGGGACAGTAATGCTTGTGTGGCCTGTGGGATGTCATGATTCTTTATAAGTAATATTGATTAAAAGATCTTGCCCAGGTACCTCTAACAGTTCTTCAATACTGGAATAATTTTGGGAATTGCCTTATTGCTTAAACCTCTGAGTAGCTACAGAAAGAAGTTGGTATTGAGAACAAGCTTTGTGTCATCAGGAAAAAGAAAGATCAGGGTCTGGACGTTGAGGAAACCTCAGACTCCGAATGAATCACAATTTCACAACAGTGAGGGTAAACCACAATTAGAATGTTGAAGTATGTGGGTAACTTAGCACTTCTAGACCTTTAGGTCATTATCAGATGCTTTTCAGAAAGATACTTTTTTGTTCAAGCGTATCTTTTTATGAGAAAGGTATTCTTGTTAAGCATATTAAGATTGAATACAAGAATTAGGAAATAAAAATTTCCCATACGAGATTGAGAAAGGCTGACTAGATTTTAGTGATAAATTTTAGTGATAAATTTTAGTGATAAAATAAATTTTTAGTTCCATGAAAATGTATTGATAAGGAGCTTTTTGTTTTGTTTTACAGTTTTATTGTAGTTTTCCATACTATACTGTAGCGTGTACATTATTCTATGTCATGCTTGCAAGTTGAAGGCACATCTTTTTCAACGCCATGCCATTGGTCCTGTTAACATCTTCAACTTTTGGATGCTAGCTGCTATCTTGCAAAGGCTTTGTCAGAGATTTCAGGTTTTTCCTCAGCCTTGAAGATGCCAGTTTTCTGCTCCCAACACCAGAAACCGAATGTTCTCAATACAGAACAGAGGCAAATGTCAATGAGCTTTTGTACCTCTGCTGCTGCCCAAAGTGAAACACCATTCATGAGAAAAGCTTTTCTCTATTTTTCTTTCTAAAGTAAAGGTATTCTCCAAATACTGAAACCTCCTAGAGGTTTTGAATATGATTAGAGATAGAGGGTATTTTAACTTCAAGAGGTCAATACCAGGTCCAGCTCTTGAGCAAAGAGCAAAAACTGTAGGTAGTGCAGTAGGCAGAAAGGCTAAAAGCCTTTGTCTCTTCATTATAATAAATATCCTCTTACTTTCCTGTCCTTTTGAGAAAGGAGATGGGCTAAATCAGCTCTCTTGGGTAGAGTCTTTTGGTTTTGAGAGTCATTTGTTTTCTTCCCCTATTCAATTTTCACAGACTCCTCGCTTTGGAACTCAGATGACAAGAACTGTTTCAGGATAAGATAATTTCTGTAAACCTGATTACTCCTTCTAAAGTCTTGTATGTGTTCTTGAAGTATCTGTCTGACTACAGTCTGAAAGGGACTAAAATTATTGTGATGTTTTGTGGACATTCATGCAGTCTAACAGATTCCATGTGTGTATTTCCACCTAGCTGAGTATATTAAAAAAACCCCAAGCCACAAAGAGAAAACATTGCAAGCTTTTACACACATGAAATAATGCTATAATTTGTGTCAACACTTGTACTATAATGTGTATTTTTAGTATAAAGTAAACCTCATTTCAGATTTCCTATTGCCAGAAATTTGGTCTACTATGTAAGTTTCAGTAAAACATGACTAAGCAACACTAGAAATATAGGAGGTGCAAAGCTTCATTTACATAGCCAGGAATTTGCTGAATATGCTGTGGGCATCATAAGGGAAAAATGGAAGAGAAATAGAAATAAATTGAATAAGTTCAGCTTCAGTTTTGTGGAAGATGCAGATGCTCATAGGGAAGCTGAGACAGACGCTTGCAGATCTCAACAGAAATCAGTCTGTAGCAATATCGGAGATCCCAATAATGAAAGAAGAGTGACAATGCAGAGATCTGTGTCAGAAATTTTACTTAACATTCATGTTGACTTGATTGCATATTTGTGCTTGCATGAGATCATGTAGCTTAAAGGACACTTTTCCCTGGCTCTAAACTGGGAAGAAGGGGAAGGTTCACATATTGAAGTTAGAAAAAAGAGAGAAGGAAATTTAAAATAGTTGTGTGGGTTTGTGGGTGAATTTAAATATCTGAGATAATAAAAGTAACTCATATCTTTAGTTTGATATCTATTAAAAGAAAATGAGGAGTTCTTTGTTTTTATTGCCTGAGAATTGGGTCATGTATTATGAAAGATGTGAACCTGTTTAAAAATTATATTTTCATTTAAACTAGTGGAATTTGAAGAGGGGTAAAAGAGTTATCTTTGGAGCAGAAGGCCTCTTTGTCATCAGAATATATTAATTTTGCTTTTGGGGGAGGCTTTTATCTCTTAAAAATAAAACATGTCCAGTATTGTAAAACTTCATGCCTTATGGCCAGTTTCAGGAACTTGTTTAGTTTTACATCTAGCAGGGTACATATTATTAATTTTGCTTTTGGAGGAGGCTTTTGTCTCTTAAAACTAACACATGTCCAATATTGTAAAACTTCATGCCTTATGGCCAGTTTCAGGAACTTGTTTAGTTTTACATCTAGCAGGGTACATATAGGCATGTGAAAAACTGAAAATGAAGATATTCATCTTCACCTGTTTGCTCTTTTCTGTTTCCAGGGAGAAGTGCTTTTTAAAAATTGCATGTGTATCTAGAAGACAGCCCAAAGCCCACTTAAATAGCATGGAATTAATCTAGATTCCTTTGTTTTCATAAAGGTATTTATTGCTATACACTGAACACAGCTATAAATATCAAACACCATGAATAAAATGTTATTGCAGTGGAAAACTCATTTGCATTTTTTGTAATGATTTATTTCAGATATTAGTTAATCTACTTTAAGTGCAAGTATGCATTTACATCATCCATATACTAATGAATTATTCATTAATCCATTTGTTTTAAATGTATCATAGTAATTTTATTTTTAAAATTACCATATTTTAAAAAGATGTAATTGCCTCCAGTAATTAACAACAGGAACAATGGATGTGGTATCTCAAATTCCTTTCCCAATCCCTAAGCATTCTTATCGCTGGACTACAAAATATCTTTCTAGAGAGCAGGCAGGTTGCAACCAAGATGTGCTCACTGGCCTTGAAGTTCTGGAGCAGGCCAGTGACTCCCAGCTGTCAGAGCTTCTTCAGGTAGTGCCCCATCATGTGAGTCTGAGGCCAGAAGAGATCTGGGAGGCTCAAGTGGGAAAATAAATAAAATAATGTTTAGAAGAAGTTCCATTAAGGATTTTTGCTTTCCTAAGGATATAGAATGTCACCTGTGGCTTGCTATGGTCAATTTTAAGTATTTGAGACTTGATCTCTTAAGCTTTTGTGCAACTTAGGTAAGTACTGGCTTACAGCAGTGAAAAGATCAGACTAAGCCTCTTCAGGTGGTACTGCAAGACATTTGTGTAATGAAGTTTTACTGAGCCAGCAAAATGAGAAGCTTATCCTTCCCAGAATGGGACTTCTTACTGGCTTTGGATATGACAGAGGAAAAACAGATTTTTTTTTTATGTTTAGTCAGTTCTAAGTTCATGCTAGAATGGGCACAACTGAAAAATGGGACAACAGACTTTTTAAAAAGCATCTGCAGACTGGACTGCCTGCAATTTTAACAAGCAGACTTTTTAAAAAACATCTACAGACTGGACTGCCTGCAATTTTAACAAGAGGTTTACAAAAGAATCTTACCTTAGTTTATTTATTCATCAAATCAATTGAAATTTATTTTTGTCTGCCACTATGCCCACCAAGTGTTATGGAAGCATAATTGACATGATCTTTGACCTTAAAAATTATTCACAAAATATTCCATTTAAAATTAACTATTCTGATTTACACCAGTATTCTGACTATATTATGGGTTGTTGAAGTTGTGTAGTGGATTTTTGTTTGCTTGTTTTGATTGTTTGGGGGTTTATTGTTGTTGGGGGGCGAGGCTTGAGGCAGGAGGGTAGGGCTTTTTTTAATATAAGGTCAATTTGAGATGTTTGTCTTTTAGGAGAAATAGTTGCCAACTTCTCTGACAGGGTCAATTGGAAATATGTAAATATGAGGAGGCAGCTCTACTGAAATGAATGAACAGCTTGTTCCAACTGAGGATTTGCTCTAGTATTTTGTTTTTAAAAGTCTGTAAGCCTGCATGAAAATATGCTTATTTTTACAACCCAAAATAAACCTCTTTGCAGATGCCCTGCAGGCTCATAAACAGCTTAAAAGCAATTCTGAGAGCTGATGTTATTAGCAACTGGAACTCTGTTTTGATTGACTTGGAGTGTGAAAAAAAAGTCCTCCACTGAACCTCATAGTGTTACATCAGTAACTCAGCAAAAATGACATCATCCTTCTGCAATCTCATTTTTGTATTGTACCCACTGCACACTCACTTTCTGGGTTGGCTAGAATTGTCATCTCTTTGCTTTCATGGGAGCTGATTTCATTAATGAGTTTAAATACAGTAATGGTGCAAACTTTGTTTTCCATTGCCTTGTGGTTTTTTTGTATTTGCCACTTGAACTGCGCAATGTGAAGGTAAAATTATTGTATAGTGAGCAGGGAGTGAAGAATGAACATGTTTCTGATTTTATTTATCTTATTTTAAAAAGATCTAACACTCCTCTGATCCCTTCTTAGCATTCAGATTTGTTAGGAGGAGAGTAGGATGATTCACTAATCATGACACAACAGACTGACTTAAAGTCAGGGTTCATTTCCTACTTCTGTCATCGGTGTTATTTTGAGATTCTTAATCCTTATGCTCTCAGTTCCCTTGTGTGTATAATGTGGTTAGCAAGAGTTTCTTGTCTGAGGTGATTTTAGGATAAATTGATTTTTCTGTAATGTTTTGTTTGCATCATTTTGCTTCACAGCTGAAACTGTAACAGGAGTTTAAAGGAGAAAAGTATGTAACATACTATGAAGGGTAAAAGGTGTCAAACCGTCATGTAGTTGTCACCTGTAAAAATAATACTCTTTAAATTGTTTTTCTTATACATATGCTCAACATTTCCCTTTCCTGTGCCCAGTACCTTCTTGCCTGGAGTTTTTCTATTGTAATGCCTGTCAAGAAAGAGTAAAGTATTTGCTATAAAATGTTTAGCTGAGACCATTTCTTTATTCCTCTGGCATGGTGATGTGCCTGAGTCTCCCATAGATGCAGCTACTCTCAGATTTAGAGTATTTCACACCATAGCTCAGAGCAGACAGTAAGGAAATGTAAATAGAGCATAAAAATCCTGGCATAATTACTTTTTTCCTTTATTTCTACCTGTTGAGAGGAGGAGGGTGTCATGACTAGTGTGTCATATATTCAGTGGTAGTATTTTAGTTTGGAAGTGGTTGAGATTTATATTGAGAAGACTTGTGGAGGAGAGGTGGAGCTAAGATATGGAGATTTTTATCTGGGGTTGGTTTTGACTTTCTCAGTAATTAGGAGTGTTTGTGATCCTCTAAGGAACTCAAATTTAGCACAAGCAGCGAACGATGAAATGTTGAAAAGCCATTTACTTTTGCTCACAAATAAGCAAGGATCGGTGAAAACTGTGTTAGCAGTGTATGCAAAGTTTGGCAAACAGACCTCCTATCTTTAAAATTATTTGTATTATGTGATAATTTTTCCTGTGCCTTTCAAACAGGCTTTGGATTGTAGCTTTTGGATAATTTTTGGCAAAATACATACTTTTTGATTTGTGAAAGGAAGCATTGTTTTCCTACTCCTTGCAATTTTGAAACTGAAGAGTTTCTGAGCATAAGACACATGTTCAGCCCTCATAGACCTTGGAGAGGATTAGATAGAAACTCAGAGGCTCTGTGTGAGTCAAGGGATGTGCCTCAAAAAGCTGATTTGGGAGATCGCCTTCTCTAACGCCTCAGGAATGGTGTAAGCAGAGGAACCTGAGATCTAGCAGATGGTTATGTGTCTGTGATTCACTGTCACAGCTCAGGTTAGAACAGCCTGAAGGCTGGTTTGGTTTTTGTTCATTGAGTAAGATGACTAAGAGATTATAAGTATTGGGGAAGGGAGCAAGAAAACAGCCTGGTTGGATCTTTTCCTATTTTCACTTTCAATAGGACTTCAGAGGCAACATCTGAGGGAGACCCATAGGAATGTGTGCATTTGTTGCATGACTTCATTGCCTCTTTCTTTTTAAACTACAAAGCAGTATAAGAGATTTTTGCCACATAGTACTGATTTTTTAATTGGTTTTCAGTATGTTCAGCCCTCAAGAAAATACATGGGACACCACCTCTTATTTGCTGCTGAAATCGTGCCAAAGGCTTTTAAATGTTCTGGTAATTCTTTTTCACTCCAAGTATATACTTTGTAATTTTGGCAAATGTGAGTTTGGCATAGCAGAATTGGGTAGGACTCAGTCTCTTTGAAGTAACTAATTGTAAAATTCTTGTCTGTTGTCTAATTCATTCGTTTTCCTAAATTCACAACAAGGGAAAATAGCAAAACTGTAGTTTATAAACCTCTTCTGTGCAAGTGTTCTGTGCTTCCCTGAGTTTCTTAGTTTTCATCCCTCTTCTGAAATCTTACAGCTTTTTTTCTCCTAGACAGAAAAAAGTAGCAACATACTGCTCTGTAATCAGAGTCCTCTAGGTCTAAGGACAAGACCTAGACTTACAAGACCAGTGAGTGCTCTCTTCGTTTGCAAAAAACTACCCATAATAACTTTTTCTGACTGTTCTTATTAGTAATAGTTACTCCCTGGCCTCATTACCAAGTTTGATGCCAAGGGTGATAGGATCTGAAACCAGGTAAGTCGTCATACTTTCTAAAATGTTCGCCACACAGCATCAAAAATATTTTTCACCAAAAAAAGATTTTAAGCCCCAGTACTTGATTCCTACTGTATCTTTCTGTTCCCTCAACAATTCCAATAAATTCACTTTTGGATTTCATCTGCTGTACAACAATAAAACATAATATACAGATTGATTTTTTTGCCCCCAAAGAGTTGTACCTGTCTTTAACATTATGTTTGTGAGTCTTCCATGATTTTTTTTTTGTTCAGTTTCTTCTGTAGCTGGTACACTATTTTTGTATTTTTATTTCTGCTTTCACATAGTGTCTATGGACATTTTAAATAAAGTAGAAGGAAGAAGACACTTATCTTCACATTAGTGTTCATCAGGGATCGTTTCTTAATTGGAGATTCTTGGAGAGACTATGCAAGTAAACAGCATTTGAGGCTCAGGTAATTCCTCTGGTGCTAAACAAATGACATGTATTTAAAAACTGATATAGCTGGAGAAGTTATAAGAGTTGCAGCCTTAACTGCCCACAGTGCCATTTTTTTCTGGAGGTTGTCTGGTGCCAGCTTTATGTGAGAGAGACTTCAGTAGTACTTGCATCCAGTCCCTAGGCCCTGCAATGAATCACCCTGTGGTCTGGAGAAAACTTCTGCTGCTTTCACTGTACATAAGTGCATGTGATGGCTGGTAGCTGTCTTGCTACTGTGAGTAAGGAAGTCTTTCACACAGGAGGGGCACACTGTATTGGACAGTGACGACCTTTGCTAGATTGCTTCAGAGTGCTACAAGACATTGGTCAGCATCATTCAGGGCTTAATAGGTTGCTAATACAGTTGACTTATTTTGTGTCTTATACTTGCTAAGTGGAAACATTTGACACCATTGATCAGTATGTAGGGTTGTCATCCCACCATGGCCAGTCTGCACTGCTGCCCTGTGCTCCAGGGTGGAGGTTTTGTGACTGCATAAAAGCTCCTCTAGGGAACCTTTAGGTCTCTGCTGTGGCTGTGTATTTCAGATTACTCCTGCAGTGAATGGGAGTGGAGCACAGTCCTGAGGAGATGCAGGGCTTCAACAGTTCCAGGAGGAGCTGAAATTCATGCATAAAGCTAGAGAGAGCTGTTCCGTGTCTTTAACACTAAGGAGAATTCATTAACATTATGCGTTTGGTGATCCTCTGGTATAATCAAAGAAAATGGACAGCAGGGACATGCAAGGAGGGGTAAAGGTTTTTTTCCATGGAAGCAGCAGCATTAGGACACCACTTTTTTTTTTAAAGCCACTTTTGAAATGTTCCTTAATCAAACTTTTGTTCTGTTGTTCTCTCTTTGGACAAAGAGGAAATCTGTCCTGCAACATTTTTTATTCCCAGGAGCTCTGATTAATTTGTTTTCATCTTTCAGAGTGTAATATAAAGGCCTTTGGGGAAGAGTTTCTTTCTTCTTACATGCAGACAGTACAACAACTCGTTCAATAAAACAAATATTCCCAACTGGCACCTGTACCTGCTGTCTAGTGGAAATATGAATGTCATCTAAAGCTTTTATTTTGAGTTTTATTACTCAGGAGTTTGTTTTTCCTAATATAGAGTCACTAATTACTGGCCAGTCTCTCACAGAGATGCTGGTTTTGATTAGTGTATTGTATCCATCAGCCTGGATAAGTTACCTGCTTGGTTAATGTCTATTAAGGAATCCTGTATTTTAGAATTTTTATTAATATATTTATATACTCCAGTAACACAGCTCGTCACGGTATTTGCGTTCCTCTGTGTACAGTTCTAGCTATTTGTCAAGTTGATCCCTTTGTCTTCAAGTGGTGCAGGAATTTTGGATGTGGAGTCAGTCTGCATATACTCCCTTACCCAAAAATAAGCTGCAGAAGCATTTGCTTATGCAGGGGTCCTGCCAAATGCCTGCTGTCTATTCCTGCAAAATAAACATATCATTTCCATAAACACTCTAGGTATGCAGCCTCTACCCTGTTTGAAATGTATGGCATTTTAATATGAAGAGAAGAGGCATAACTCAATCTTTACTTCTAGGAGCATGGGTCTCTTCCTGATAGATACTTTTTGGGTGTGCTTATTTTGATGTGCAACAGGTTATATATCATGCCCCAAATATGAAAGTTTCTTACCAGAACATGGCACTAGACCAAAACTGTTATATCTGGAATACAACCAGAAGAGTTATTAGCATTAGATTGAGTGGATGGTCTGCTCTAAGAGGAAAGGAAGGAGAATTCCTGGATTCCATTTGTGAACAACAGAAGTCAACTATTTGTGTTAACATTTCAAACCTTGTTCTTTTTTAACCTGATCCTTTTTAAACACAGAAATCTACAGAAGAACAATGGCTCTGGGAAATTGATATGAGAATCATCAGCAGAACACTAGCTATTGTAAAGTGCACAACTATAATTAACTTCAAAGGGAATTAATTCTATGCATCAGTTGGCAGCAGGATAGGGACTTTGCCTTTTAGAATAAAATGACACCAAAGGTGGCCTTCGTAGTCACATTTCTAATATGGTTACAGACCCTTCCATTTCTCTATATTCCATAATCCTTGCCTATATCCATATATCTTTTAATTGCCATTGAGCACATGTTAGAAACCTTTATTTTTCGTAAAACTGCTACATATGTTTTTCTTTTCTGATGCCCTTTGTATTTTCCAGCCTCAGCACTAGGAATTATTTTGCCACTTGCCTATTGCCAGTTGATTGCTGATTAATTATGTAAGTGTAATCAGGCATGACAAAACTGGTTAATTGCATTACCAGTAACCTCCTTCTTCCATTCTGAGATGTTTCTATCACAAGTACTCAGACCTATTTATGCTGATGTTATAACTACTGTATCTTGTAGGTTTTCTAGAAGTGTGTGTGCATACAAATGTACACATTTTGTTATAACATTAAAATAAAATATCTTCACCCATATTTTAAATTGATATATTGCAAGCTGCGCTTGCACAAAATTAGTGACAAATAAATGTGTTTTTCTTGTTGTCACTTTAGTCAGTCTTGTTATTTCTTTTGCCTAGTGAGATCAGTAGATTTTTTTGCCTTTAAACTTGATTCAAAACTTGGTGTTAGTTGAAGATTGCAGTTAAAACTTCAGAATTTCTCTCATATATTTTCATGGGATACAAATTTTTTCTTGAATGTGTCTTTTACATGAGAAGTACTGTGGTAGTTTGATTTTTATTCTTCATGCCTAGTTTTATTTCTTTAGTAACTATATAGACAGCTCTGCAAATTTTAACTATTGCCACTATTGTGTTCAACTTCCTGAATATCAAAATTTCTTCTTCATTAATTTCCCTGTGCTTCCAGCATATCTGTTCAGAGTCAACAATGAAAATTCTGCATAAGAACATTTGCTGACTTCAGCATATATAGAATCATAAAATATCTCAATTTGGGAGATACCCGTAAGTATCATCAAATCCAATTGGCTGCTCCTCACACAGGACTACCTAAAACTAAGCCATCTGACTAAGAGACATTGTTCAGACACTCCTTGAACTCTGGCAGGCTGCAGGCTGTGAACACTTTCCCAGGGAGCCTGTTCTAGTAACCATCTTCTCAGTGAAGAACTTTTTCCTAATGCTCCATCAGAACCTTCTCTGACACAGATTCATTCCATTAGGATGTGCCAAGACACTGAAGGACTACGCTGTTCACTTTAAACCTTTCTGCATTTTCCACTTGCTTGTTTTTCATTTTCCTTATGCATGGCCAAACTTTGCAGGTCTTTTTCCTGTAAATAAAACTCTCAATTTTAAAATTGCTCTTTAAATACAGTATTTCACCTGTTTCAATGAGTTCAGATTCTTAAAGGTCTGCTATTGCTTATATGTCTCATACTTTTGAAAATTAGTTGGATAGAAAAGCTCTCAGATTCAGGGACAAGGTTTTTTAACAAATTTAGGTGTCTTGTGAGACTTTGAGCAGGCTTGACATCTCTCTGCCATTTATGTACAGCTGTAGTCCATACAGATATAAGAATAATCCTGTCTTTTACAGACCAGTCAAAAGGTATCTTTTATTACTTTTCCCATTTTTGTCTGTGTTGCATTGAAATGTGCTTAATATGAAATTAATTTTATGCCTCAAACTTATTCTATGTCCAGATTTAAAGAGAAGAAAATTTTTCAAGCTAAAAGGACATTATTTAAAAGAATGTATTTTTTGCTACATGTTTATCATTCGATACAAGTGCACTGAGGGGTCAAAAGATCCTCATGTCTTTGCTTGTTCTGCAGAGGTTAAACCACCTTCTTAACATTTTTTGAGTGACTTCTCCACAGTAACACTCAAGAAGCAGACCCCACTGTTTGAAATAGCTTCTCAGGCTGCAAAGCCTTACTGACCTAATCCAACAGCTGGCTGTCATCTAAGCATCTAAGCTGTTTGCTCCTCTATCCAAAACTGGCTATGTGGTCTTGTCTTCTCCCTTGCTTTGCCTCTGCTACTTTCTGGTCAACAAACATGCCTTGCCAGCAAAACAGACAATGATGCAATGATGACTTTAATGTTTTTCTCCTCCCCCACCCCCTCCCATTCTGGTTTAATTTTTGTCTTAGCAGTGATCTGTTAGGCACTGTGGTACCATCCTTTCGCTGGCATTGTAGATCTCTGAGGCAGCATAAATCTCAAGCAACTAAAAATTGTTTCTTGGCAATTTATTGAGGTAAAATGCCTAGACACTGGCTCACACAAATGCCTACTTCAGTGCTGAGGAGGCAGGGCAACAGCTAGCACACGGGTTGGTCTATATCCCCCTTAGGACTGCAGCATCTCCTAGGACTTGAAGTCAGAAGATTCTGACCTACTTTGAATGGGTTGATCTCTCCTAAAAGAGACCTTTATCATTTGTTAAGTCCTCTTTTACCTACTGCTGGTCTTCCTGTTAGCTCAATCTACCAAACCTTACATTCTGATTTGCAACATATCATTGAGATGGATACTGGGAATATTTCTGAACCAGGTGCTGCAATTCAAAAGGGTCCATCTTTAGCCAGATTTATGCACATGTAATTCCAGAGCCACCTTCTTTGTGCATTAATTATGCAGAATTCCCTGGGG
>NW_008660855.1:13285-29529 GCF_000695815.1 Acanthisitta chloris
TTACAAGACTAATTACCCCCTACTTTGATTTGACTGAAAGTATGCAACTACTTCTGGGGAAGGTATTACTGGAAGAAACCATCTCAAGGCAAAATTTGTTTTATTAATATCTTTATAAATTAAAGCTAGTGATTCTTTGCTCTGTTTCTTAGTATGCTTTTTACACTTTCCCAAGACAAAATTTCTATCCAAAATGGTGTGGAAAAATACTAAGTCTAGGAATAATCTATACTTTATACTGCAATATTTGCCACTATGTTTTTTGTTCACAAATGTTATCTGTAGCTGCAAACAGCTGTTGGTATGAGGCTTTTTTTTTCTGTTACATGTTGGCTTTCCCAGTAGTCTTTTACTTTTGGTTTCCCAGAAGGTTTCAGTGTCTTTTCCAGCACCACTAGCAATAAAAAGAGCTCCCAGAAGGACAGAATTTGCTTCCAGCTGGGTTCTACAAGTGACTTGAAAAGTCTTAATAACTCATGCAGAAAGTGGCTTATATTCCAGGGGAATTACTTAAATTGCTTCCTTTCTTACTTCAACTCTGAGTTCAAAGGGGATTCATATGGCACCCACACCACAAATTCTGTCTTTAATTCAGAGTCCAAAATGACATCAAACAGGAATGAAAAGCCCCTCTGCTGTCCTCGCCAGCTGCGCAGTGAGCTTTCAGCTCAGGGGAACTGTGATACCCAAAAACCTTCTAAGAGGCCACTTGTTCAGCAGCTCTTTCAGCTGCCTGCAAGAGCAGCCTGCAGAGCAGTGCTGCTGGATGCTGGAGAAGTCCTGTTACGATAAATTATGCATGATAGTGGTACCTGCTGCTCCCATATCTGATGCACTTTGAATTCAGCTGGAGTATGTTTGAGAGACTCAGTACCTCTTGCAAACTCCATTTCATAAATTATTAGTAATTAAAAATAGCTTAATGTTCAGTGGTGCTTAGAATCACAATTCCCACTGAAGTCGATGAGTGAACTTACAGCATTAAGTAGGTCTCCCAACAATGCTTGTGGATCAGGTACCAGACTCTTATTTAATTCCTGTGTGGTTTTTGCCTTTGTGAGTAGTCATGGTGGTGTAACAAAAATAGTCTGTTTTCAAATCTTGTGCAACTTCGTGGTTTTAAAAGTATTACATGTGCTACCTTTTTATGTGGTTGGTGAATGCTCTTTTCCTCCTTATTTCAAGTAAGCGAAAGATGGTCCAAGTAAGTCCTACATGTTGGAGCAATTGTGGGTAAAATGTCCCTATTGCAAAAAGCAAGCTATAAATTCCAATCCAATTCTTTACCCTTGTTTTTCCTTCAATACTCCCCCCAGATGTCAATGATATATCTTAGTATCTTTAAAATATTCAGAATTGATTTTGCCTTTGTTTTGTTCATTTTCCTCTCAAAACTCAGGGTAGGGGAAGATTCTTTGCAGATCATGACTTCCTCTTCAATCTTACTTAATTGGCCTTTTGTACCATGTTTGATACAAACCTCTTACAGCAGAAAAATTACATGGAGTACCTAGATAAGTAATAAGTTATAATAATTTCACTGGTTTGATTTACTTTAGGTAAAAAAAATATGGTCCTGAAGAAAATAAGTTGCCTAGTGAAACTGACTTCTGTAGAATTTGGGACACAAAAGCACACAATTTGAACTTTCCCTTGCTTATTTTTCTCTTTCTCTCTCTGTCTGTCCAACCTGTCGCTGTTAGACAGTCGATGAAACAGAAGTGATGTCTGCGATGTGTCAGTGGTTGATAGGTGAAATGCTATTTCAAAGGCCATTCAACTCCACATTGTTTTTCTGGTCAGTTGTTCCTGTCATTCAAAATATTATTACAGTACATATTAAAACAATCCCCCCTGATACTGCAGCTCACTTAGTATATTTAACTTGATTTATTGTGGTTCATTGTCAGGATGTTTTAAGTGACAATTGCAATTATAACATTTTAAACAATTTAAAAATATATTAATTGTCTTCAATATATTCATCCACAACTATAATTTCCAGATCAATTGCAGTTAGTTATTGAGGAATACTCTGAAAATTCATTTTCCATGCTCTTTTCTCCTGAGCCTGATGAAAAGCTAGTGGATCTTCACTAAACCCAAGGATTTAGCTCCCTTTTATTTTTTCTTTCTCACACCTGTGTGTTTTGGCATAACATGGGACAAACAAAGCAGAGTGGATAAAAGGGTAAAAGAGTCAGTTTCTGAGCATCTGCATTGCCAAAAATGCAAGGGCAGGTTCTGGTTGGCTGGGGGTTGCTGATGCCACCTCATTCCTCACAATTTCTGAATCCCGTTTCTCTCAGACACTATACTGAAAATCAAACACTTCTAAGATTTTTGCATTAATATGTTGTCTGAATGATAGTGTGTATCCCTTTTCAAATAGAAAGTATGTGGGTCAGGGTCTAGGAAGAAATTGTTTTGTCTGTGATGAGAGGGCATTTGGTAGGATACGGGGTATCTCAATTCAGGTTTTGTCTCTGCTCAATCCAAAATAGTTTTACATCCTATATCACTCAATGAGACAGAGCTCAGGCACTTGAACCTGTACTTCCAGCTTCCTATCCTATGATACTCATTTTAGTTTGCTTTTCTTGTTCCTAAAAATAATTTCACTAGAAGCATTGTTGAAACGGAAGCGTCTGCATGAAGCATGTTGAGTTTGATGAGTTAGCATATATTTAACAGACTGTACAGATCAATCTTGGTGTCCAAAGTTGGCAGGAGAGAGAAAATGCATAAACAGAATGGCAAACAGACTATAATGGACTTATTGCTGAACAGGGACTTTTGCAGACAGTGAGGGAGGTGCTATTCATTTTGAGCCAACTCATGCTTTGCTAATTCAGTTACTGGCAACTGGTTTGGGATTTGATTCTCTCTATTTTGACTCATGAAAACTTAATTTTGCATGACAAAAATGCAGAATGATGAGTTTGTGTATCCAGTTTTGAGAATCCTGTTAAGGAGGATCTAGTCCTGTGCTAATGGAAGTCCTGCTGCTACATTTGTGTAGTGGGAAAAGCAAGACTTCAAGGGGTACAGAGATAAGTGCTCCATTTGGCATTACATAGGGGAGAGCATTTCAGCTGGTGTTCCAGACTCCATTCCTGCCAATGCCTACTCCTCTTCTTGGTTTGTTCTCCCTTTTCCCCTTTGGTGTAAGAGGGAGGGTTTCAGATTGCTCTCGACTATGGTCTAAGCCCACTCCTTGGCCTTCCTTGTACTTGATTACCTTGTGCTGGTGTTGGCATGAGTAAACTAGAAAATAGGCTTATACTAATAGCTCATACAGATTACTGGAGTCCCTGGAATTCTTGCCACTTAAGGGATGGGGGAAATGGTGATATTGCAACATTCCCAGAATTTAAACATTTTTATACATGTGTCTTGCATCTGTTGCTGAACTGGTGAGGTTTATCTTTCTCAGTAATATACTCAAATTGTCTTATGGATTGGTGTACATTTGAAGGCTTTTTCTAAGATTAGTTCTGAAGTTTTGACTATTGGACCAACTTGTATGAAATTGAGAGTTTCATAATCAGATAATTAATGTGCAAAACAGAGCTCTGTCATGAAATATATCTGTTGTAAAGGGTGTATATGTAGAAAAATGGGGAACCTTTTGCAGTCTGGACCATATTTTAGAATACCACTGTATGTGTTCATTTGAGCCCTTAACATTTAAGTTAATTTGAACTGCATGCATAAAAATCTTGTTAAAAGTACCAACATCAACAAGATCAGATGCTAAATTGTGGGAGAACAGCTTGAGTGATGCTACTCTCTGAGGCCTGTTTTGCAGTTTGTGTTTTTAATGTCATAGCTTTGTTTTTAATTCTGGGACTCTATGTGGAACCTCCAGGACTTTTGTCTTTTTGCTTTCAAGCTACCATGATTGTTTTCCTGTATTCATTTACCTTTTTGTTGTCATTGGCTAAGCTGCTCACTGCTACAAATTAATCAAGCACTCTGCTAGTTGAACATTCTGCAGTGTTCTTTCCAACAATGTGGATTTCCTCCTTTGCACTTGCCAGTGTGCTGTGGATTGCTATGAAGCAATTCCCTGGGACACCTGGTTCTGTGGTTATGACCACCTTGGGTTTTGTTCATCAGTTTTGTTACAAATGGCTCTGCAACTTCTGTGAAATGGTTAGAAACTTGACATAAGTATGTAGAGACACAGGAAATCATTAATCTTGATGCTGTTCTCTGCTGCCTTCTGTTGCACTTGCTGTTTTGGTTTCCCCGGCCATCACTGTTTCTGTTTTGTTTGCACAAGTTCCAAGGTTTTACTTTTTGTGCAGCTGCTAATTTTCTCAAGTGCATCTTAGAATAACATTCCTGAATATATACACCATCAAAATGTGATCATGCATGTGTCCACTAATCCCTAGTGGATACTAGCTTAGCAAATATTTCCAGGCACTTAGTTATCATAAAAATATGTAATGCAACCATCTGCCCTTCAAGATCCTCAACAAGAGACATACCCTGGTCCTATTTGTGTTGGTGTAAATCCAGAATCTCTTTATATCCATTAGTGGCTTTAATATAGATTAACCCTGTTCTTAAATAGAATCAGATTTGCACCAGTTGCATGTTGGCTTTGCATCTTAAATGGTGCTATAGATTAATAGGGATTTCACAAATGCTAAGTTTTCTCAGGTAGGAGCACTCTGGCCATATTTGCCTTATGAAAATCAAAATGGACAATGTACATAATTTCTTTGGTTGCAGCTGGCTGATTCTGCTTTTGGAACTATGACCCTGGCTTAGGTATCTCGTGAAGTTGCATTTTAGCATCTTCATTAAATTTTGTTCAGATAACATTGCAGAGGAGTAACTTGGAATAGTATTTGGATTAATTCTTGAGAGATAACAATGAGTATAACTTGGAGTAGAACTTGAGGTGTACTGTCCTATTACTAAGACAGAGAAACTATTTTTAATAAATGCCATTGAAATATCTAACAGATTATCTATAAGTTTCTATAGGGTGCCTCCTGACATAGCATGTTTTTTATTTTGCATGTGTAAACAATCAAATAGTAATTATTTAGAAACTTGTTCAGATCTGAAAGATTAACTATTAGCAATTAACAACAGAGTGGATTACTAGAAATCTCACTGTCCAATGAGAGACTACATCATTTGAGGAAGCTAATGTTTCTAATGGTTTTCCTCCTAGCTGGTATCAGGGAATCAAATAAATGCAAGAACTGCTTATCTGGTTCTATTCATGGTTTAAGGCCCCCCAAAGAACACAATTTTGCTGTTGCAAAATCAGGATAAATGGAAAAGGAGACTTGATTCGTAGTGCTTGGGGTGTTAGGTTTTAGGGGAGAGGGATCCTTGTGATCAGTTTCCCTGTGGTTTGCAGGAAATGGCCTGAGTCTAGGAAGGGACAATGGAAGAAAGCAGCTCCTGGGAGATGCAGTTGCCTCTGTGAACAGAGTAACAGGACGTGTCCTTAAAATTATCGTTTTACGTAACACAGAGTGAGGACAATCCATCTTTTGCGTCAAGTATGCGTTATTCTGAATAATAGCTCCTGTGGCTTTGACCCTGTATAGGCATTTCTACTAAAAACTGCTGTGTTGGCTCTTGATGTAAAGCTTATGAAGGTTCTAGAGAAGGAGTTAGAGTGATGCAGACAGTATTCATCCCACAGAACGCAGAACTGTGTAAGTGTTCGTGAGCTCCACCTAGAGTCGAATCAATGTTGTGTCTAAGCCCGTTTGGGTTTGTGCAGGCACCATGCCCACAGCTAAAGTTGCTTGCATATTTTCACAGTGTGATTATGTTAAAGTGATGCTCTGGGGGCTGCTATTGCCTGTTTCTCAGCATAGTATTGAGGACTCTGGTGATAATTTTATATTGCTGACAGTGTTGCTGCTGGCACATTCAAGTCTACCTTGGGTATCTGCATCTGACTTGCTGTTGTACACAGATGTGCCCAGCCTTGACTGGTTTGTACTGAGAGCAGGTGCAGTCTGAGAAGCTACCTTGGACAGATCACTTAAGCTTTTTTTTTCCTGACTCATGTGTGAGTTGAAAATAATGCTTTTGAAATTGCTTTGAAAATTTTATCACAAAGGGTGCTACATAATATCCTCCACATATTTAAATGAAATAGTTTGCATGGCAAGGGGGTGGAGAGAGAGGTCTAATGTCCAGCTGGACTCTATCCAACTAGGATGATGAACCTCTGAATTTAGAGGAACTGCCTTTTGGGAGGAGCACTGATTTTCTTTCTAAATCGTATGGTGGTTCTTAGACATACTCTGAGAGGCTCAAAATGTGATCAGGCTGCAACTTTCCAACTTTCTAGTTTTTTTGTCTCCCTGCTACATTCTTTTGAATAAGTTTTCTTTCACTTTTCCATTTCCAGCACGCACATGTATACCTAACAACAGCCCAACAAGACGGAAAGGAAGTAAAAGTTTAGTTTTTAACCACTGTCTTCTCAGGCTAGTGTAAGAATGCCCATGACATATTTTATGTCCTCTGCTACTGTGTACTTAACTGAGGTTAGCAAGAGTTATTTTCCTGCTATGAGCACTCTCAGACCACTGGAGAAATAACAAATTGGTGATTCCTTCTTCTCAAAGTCACTAGAAAATATTATTTCTGAAAGTGATGGAGGAAGGGTGGGACAAAAGAGGAGTTACCCAGGGGTTATGTGCTCACTAGCTGCATCACCTGCTGTCCTATCATCTGCTTCATCTGAGCAGATGTTGAATTGCTATTCTAGGACTTCTGAGGATTATGACCTCCTTTTCTTTCCCCTCACTCTCACCCTTAAACTATATCACAGAATCACAGAATCAGTGTGGTTGGAAGCAACCACACTGGGTCATCTGGTCCAACCTCCCTATTTGAGCAGGGCCATCGTAGAGCACATGGCTCAGGATTGCATCCAGACAGTTCTTGAATACCTCCAGTGAGGCAGAATCCATGAACTCTCTGGGCAGTGTGCTTTAGTGTTCAGTGAGTCGCTCAATAAAGAAGTTCTTCCTTGTATTCAGGTGAAACTTCCTTTGAATCAGTTTTGGCCTGCTACCTCTTGTTGTATTGGTTTCCATGAGTAAGAAGAGTCTGGCCCCATCATCTTGGCAATTCCTGTTCATGTACTTGAATATATTAATGAGATCTCCTCTCGGTCATCTCTTCTTGAGACTGAACGGGCCCAGCTCTCTCAGCCATTCCTCATAACTGAGGTGCTCCAGTCCCTTAATCATCTTTGCTGTCCTCCACTGGGCCCTGTCCAGGAGCTCCATGTGCCTCTTGTACTGAGAAGCCCAGAAGTGGACACAGTACTCTATGTAAATGGTGCTTTATACTTTGCCCTTGTCCTTTGCCTGCCCTGGTGCTTTAAAGATCAAGCTGAGTGACGTGACTCCAGAATAGAGACTCTGAAGGAAGATTCAACTTGCATTGTGGGAATCTTCTGTTGTGTATTCTGCTAGGAATGCTACAGTTTTGATTTTTTTTCCTTTATTTTTTTTCTTTCCCAAATTTCTTTTGTTTCTCTAAAACATATGCTTAACACACCCAAATTTCTTCTGTTTCTCTAAAACATATGCTTAACACAGACTGCTATACCCAAGACTTGTTCTCTGATAATCAGCAGCAAGCACAGTAAGCCAATGTGGACCATGTGTGTAGAGAATAATCAAGTGAATGAAGACATAATCAGAGCTAGTCTTCAGCTCAGAGTGAATATTAACAACAGTGTTTTATGAAAAACTATAATTGAGGACATTAACTTACAGGGAAAAATAATCTTCTTTGGCAAACAGGCATGTTGCTGTTGCATCAGGTGCTGACAGAAGCAATATTACCTAGTTTTCAGTAAACCTGCCTGCATGAGTGCATGTCTATAAAATGGTATTTTATGATGCAAAAGAATATTTTGGTGAAAGTGTTCCTGATTCCAATTTTATTTTCCCACTTGCTTTCTCTTCTTATAGGGTTAAACGTCTTTCATCTCTATTCGCATTTTTGCAGCGACAAGCATAGCCTATATACATATTTATCTGTACCCATGCATATTTAGCTAGATGTGCTTTGCCAGTTGAAATACTATCAGAAGCTTTTATGCAAAGGTAAGCCTGATTTTTGGTCCAAATTTATATTAATATTATTCTGCCTTTTATTCTTATATGTCTGAATCTGTACAATTCTGCTGGTGTCAGTGGCAATGCATCTCAGATTCACAGTTGAAACAGAGAGACACAGACTACGAACTTTTATGTATTTTATTGTTGTGCTGTATTTGTAATAGACCAAAGAACTTCAGACTATGGCAGCAAAAGTGGAAATGTTAATTTAATTTTTTAAAAATATACTTCCCCCAGAAAAAAACCACAAAAAACCCAAGCCCATACTCTTTATTATCAGGAATGGAAGTAAGGCAGGATAAAAAAAAACATTGGTTCCACTTAGTATTATAGAGAAGAAAAATTGACTCTGTGCTTTGGGGGTTGTTTAGTTGTTTGTTTATTTTCCAATGGAACATGCTCTATGCATGGAAATTAAATTGTTTCATATAGCAGCAACAAAAGGAGGAACTGATCACTATGAATTCATGTGGTATCAGAAGGAATACAAACAGAAAAGCACATGCAGTAGATTAATGCAAAGATGGAAATGGGCAAGATCTTTGTTCCCTAAAAGAAATCCCAGTAATCTTCAATTTTATTTTGGCTGTGATGATTCATTTCAGAAGTTTCTCGACAGCGACAACTGTTGTATGCTGTCTTTGAAACCCACATGCTCTTGCTGAAGCAGGGTTTGAATCAGCATGGAATTTGGCTTATCAGACTGTGTCTGGGAAGCCAGCAGTTTTTGTCATGCCAGATTGCATCTGGATTAAAAACTGAAGAAAAATGTAGTGACACATTGTGAAAAGGAAAAGACAGGCTTTATTGGCTTTAGTGAAATCTCATAATCAGATAAGTGTTTCATACTTTGGCTATAATAGTTATTTAAGCAGTAATTATATTCATTAAATGTGTGCTTTAAAGTTAATGCTGTTGGAGATATTTCAAGTATTAGAGATGCGCACGTAAGTCACTTTTCATATTGAGACATCTTCTGATCCTCATAAGAATTTCATGCTTTTTGATGTTTTTGTATGAAAATCAGGATAGAAGAACAGCCTATTTTGTCTAGAAGCCACAAACACAAAATAGTTTTCTTTGTGATCATGTCTTAAGAAGACATTGATGCAATGTCCTAAAGCAGTATGGTTTTAACTAAGCAGTGATTTATTTATCTCACCCTGAAGAAAAACGAAATGCCCTTTAAGTGTACATTAGTGGTCTGGACAGAAAATTAGTAAGTGAAAGTTCATATCTTTATTTAAATCTCAGATTCACAGTTGAAACAGAGAGACACAGACTATGAACTTTAATATATTTTATTGTTATGCTGTATTTGTAATAGAGCAAGGAACTTCGGACTATGGCAGCAAAAATGGAAATGTTAATTTAATTTTTAAAAAATATACCCTCCCAGAAAAAAAACCAAAAATACCAAGCCCAACCAAACCAGGCTGAAATGGATTCACTTTCCTGAATGGAGTCTGACCAGTGGTCCTGTACCTCTTTCTTGACAAGAATAGAGAGCACCTCAGTGGCTGCAAATTGAATAATAACCTAGGAGAAATTGTATGATTGCAAACACCCTCTTCTGAACATTTGTCAAAAGCATAGCTGTGGAAATTAGCTATTTCTGACTAATCATAGCTAGATTATAAAGAATGTCAGTTTGATGGGGATGAGGGAAGAAAGGGCCAGGAATGGGACTGTCAGAGCTATTTCTGCGAATGACATCTGACAAAAAAGCAATTAGGGTTATTTGGACAGTTTGCCCAGAGCAGCATATTTCTAGCCTTTGTCATTAATGGAAGAAGTAGCTGCCCATACTAGATGTGGTTTTGTGTAAAGCTATCAGGATCGTGCTGCAAAAAATATAGGTCATGTTTAAGCAAGCTGTTGTAAAGTTTAAAACTGAACGGGTAATCTTAGTCTAACAAGTATTACTCATTATAATACTAAAGTTTTTACTAAAAAAACCCAAGTGGCAGATCAATCTGCATTTTGTGTGTAATCGCAGCACAAGACCAGTCAAATTTAGCTTTATCTCTACCAGTGCAATGTGCACTGGAAGACTGAAGACTGACATGTTTTGACTCTGGGAAAAGTGTCAGAGCTGCAAAGGTGTTGCAGATATAAGAAAAAATGGAGAAGGAAAAATATAAACTCACAGTAGCCTGAAATCTCAGCAGTTTGCTCCAGTTTTATAATAAAACAGAGTAGAATGAGATGGCCAACTTCCACAGCATGGCACCACCAGAATTAAGTTCATATGTTACCAACTGATTACAGTGATTATGATGATGTTAAAGAATGCCCATATAAGGAAGGCACCCTTAGGATTAATTTGCAGATAAAATTACAGAAATTCAGTTCTGTGAATATTGCTGGGAAGAGGAGACGAAAATATTGGCTTATGCAAGGGCTTTTGAAAAGGATGGGCACATGTCCTAGAGTGTTCTGGGACACCAGAGGAAGCAGAACTCTCTTGGTTTCCTTGGCACCAACAAATTCCTGAACATAGCTGGCCTACCCATGTGCATGTATGTTCCTCCCCAAGTTAAAGGATTTGCTCTGATACGTGCGTCCCCAAGTTAAAGGATTTGCTCTGATACTTTCTGCAGTTCTAAAGCTCTGCTGAGGCTTTCTCTAAATGACAGTAAAGTTCATCAGGCTCTAATTAATTTTTCAGTAAGATGGTGACTGTTGGTATGCATGGGGATCTGGACTTGTCTCCCAATAGTGTTAACTGTGGTGAGAGACAAGGCAAACACGGGTCATCATCTAACCCTAACATGGTTGCAGGACTTGGGATTTTTGTTCATGGCTTTTTTTTTCAGATGTGTTTGACATGCCCTATCCTTTTTTTCCTATGCAGTAGGGGTAGATTTTCCTGTCACTTTCCCAGTAATCAGATGGTACTGCAGCCACAGAGCATGCAGGCTCACATGGGGTTAAATGGTTTTCCCCATTTCAGATTTTGTGCAGACCAAATTTAAATTTGACAGTGTTTGTTTAGGACCTGTGCTCAGCACTTTGTATTAGATGAGAAGAAGCCTTGCATTTAAATTATTCAGTCTTTAGGACTGATGAAAATTGTCAATCACTTTCTAGCATTTAACTTATCCTAAAGGATGCTTACAGGTGCAAAAATTCAGATTCAGTTGCATTTATATATAGTTTGGCTTATTTTGTCACTGAGTGACTCTGTCCTCCTTGCCTTCTGATGTATTTTTGTGTTGGCCTGCAGACAGTGGGCAGAAAACAGGTTTTGAGTATAAAAATAATAAATTCCATTTTCCTGAAATTGACAAGAGTGACAACGAAACAAATAACATGGTATAAAAATAATTAATTCCATTTTCCTGAAATTGGCAAGAGTGACAACGAAACAAATAACATGGAAAGGCACAATTGATATTCCATAACATTAAAAAAAAATAGCTGGCATGTCCTGCCTGAAGTAGGAGAAATGCCACGGCAGCGGCTGATATTCCATAACATTTAAAAAAAATAGCTGGCATGTCCTGCTTGAAGTAGGAGAAATGCCACGGCAGCGGGTTATTCACTTGGTACTAATTGCGAAGTCACTAGGTATTATAATTATTTCTGATATTTACATACTGTCCAGGCATAAGGAGAAGATGTGGCATTAACTGTGAAGTGAAACAGGGCTGAAGTGAAGGCAGAGCGGGAGGTGTGGGATCTGCCAGGGTGTGTACACCAGACCTGAACTGGACACCCACCTTTCCCATCCCAGTGTCAGAATGCATCGACCCCACATCAGGATAATAGCCAGAGCCTCACAGTGTTTTATTAAAGTAAATAAATAAGTAAAAAGCTTGGTGGAGTAGGGAGTTCTTCCTGATGTGAATGTGGTTTCATTAGGAAACTGGCAGTCTGCTCCGCCATTTGTGACAACAGTTTGGTCAGGGCATCTGCATTTTCCCTCCAAAAGGAAGCCTCACTGGGCACAGCTAGCAAACCACGGGGGCAAAGGTTTGTTCTGAGTTTGTTGCTACTTAAATCAAAGGAGAGAGTTCCAGAGAATTGGCTGGTAGGCTGAAAGCCATGTTCATTTGTTGCATGTTTACCATTCTGCAGACGAACATCACCAACCAAGAGAGTTGGGTTTTATGCCATGTCCCAGTCTTGAAACTAGATGGAGGAAAGGAAAGCAAGCCGGTGATTCCCATATAGTAATAGTCTTCAGTGAAAAAATGCTTTGAAGAAGAGTGATGGCTGAAATATACCATTAGGAAGTGATTATTGAGCCAACACTTTGAAACTCGTTAAGGAAAACCATCTGAGTGAAATTGCCACATCCCATATCCCTCAGAGGGAACAGTGGCTTCACAGAGCTTCATGCTGGAGTGCTTTTACTAAGCTTGTGGTTAATTTGTCCTTCCATGGTAATATGAATTTGTGTGAAAACCTTGTTATGGATTTTAAACAGAACAAACCTATAAATAGTAAGGAGGCTGAAATACCAGCCTCTGACCAAACTTGCATGCATATACTTCCAGAAGGACAGTATAGATAACACATTTTAGTTCTTTATATCTAGTAGAAGCTTTCCCTAGTGCTACTGAGCGAGGGACTCAAATTCCAGGCTATGCATTTTTTTCAACATCCTGCAGGTCTCCGTACTCTTTTTCTTTTTTCCTTCTTGTGAATCTGGATCATTTTCTTTTGAAATATCATTTTATGCCTGACTCAGCAGCTGTCTGTATGATAAATCTGAGGGACAGGGGAGGGGACTGCTTTTTATCTGGCAAAAATTTAATGAGGTATATGTTTCTTTCAGCTCTTAGTGGGAATAAAACTTTCTTTATAAAAACCTCTGAGAAATTTATCCAACTGAGAGTTGTCGGATTTATGTGGGCTTTTTTACTCATTTGCTGGTTTAAAAAAGAAAAAATCAGGCCTAGCAGTCAGGGGCATCATGTAGATGTGCGATACACCCTAGAGGACTATGAAGCTGATGAATAGTTATCTGTCTATAATACCAAGTATCTCATCCATATTATAAAATATTCCTAATTTTTTAATGCTTTCAGAAATTCGTATGTAAGGGAGCTCTGCAAAATCAAAGCATCCACATTAGAAAACATCTAAACAATTTGTTTAGATCTCTGTTTTTCTTGCTCTATAATAAATAGTTGGGAATTACTGCTTTTTTTATACAACTCTTTATGATGTTTCCAGCTGAGGAAGGATCATAGGTATGTAACTTGAATGTAAGATTGTGGTTCAGTCTTAAAGTATTGCTTTCATGATTTTGTAGTTTATCCGGTAAAAATGACGAAAGAAATATGGGACTAACTCTTTAAAATTAAATGCAGCCTGTGATGTCTTGGGGGGAATAGCTGACTAATGAAAGTCAATGATAGCGTGTCAGATAATCATTTATTGGAGTCACAGGTGGCCAATTGTCAGATGGGTCTCCACTGAATTACTTACCCATTTCTTAAGATCTTTGCTTTTGTTGTTGTTTTATTCATTTGAGTTGAGGGGACTGTGCTATTGTTTTCATCACTGAAACCTGTGCTTGTAAGTTTCGAGTGTGCTTAGAAATCATAGAAGGAATAAATCCTTGCAGTTTGCCAAGAATCTGAAACCTCACTTCTGATAATCTGTCTGTCATTTGCAACTAGAGAGATGTCAATATGAAAAGCAATTCTTTTTAAAGGGCATGGGAAAGCGAATAAATTCCTGTCCCTTGTCCAACTGCTGTGTGCAGGCACCTAATAGTTTTGAAGATACTGGCATTGGTTAAAGTCAGTTTATGATTTTTTTGTGTGCTTTGGAGAAGACTGCCCAAAACAAATAAATGGGTAATCTGTTACACAAGCCACCTTATCAACTGTGTATTGCATAGGTAAATCTCACTACCATCCTCATTCCCTGCTGTGATACATCCATATCTAGGCCTTGGTACTTATATCTATTCCCTTATTTGCATGGCCTCTCTTTCCAATGCAACACATGCACTCACACGCTTTCCACATTTTATGCAGTGTAGCAATGTTAACACTGACTCTTAACAGTCAAAGGGTGATACTTATCATCTAGATTTACAATTCAAAATACCATGTTTTAGTAATCTGATGCAAATAATTTCATTGCAATGTATATACCTGCTTCCTTTTCTCCCGAGGTATCATTGTGTTACTCACACTGGCTAAGGCAAGGTTCAGAAGAGACAGATATGTGAGGAAGCAATGCACTGTTCTAAGTTAAGGCCTAAGATGGAAGCAAAAAAGTGTTGCACTGACTTGCATGAGGCCTGAAGAAATGATGGTGTCTTGAGGAAGGTGTTTGTATGTCTGCAAGCTATTTTGGTGTTAGAGCTGGTGTGTCAGGATGATGGGTTGTATAACTAAAATGGTCCTAACACTTGCTGAATTGGGATCCTTGCAGCAGTCCACGAATTCACTTCAGTAGGGGGTAGCACTTTGTCTCTTGTTAGCCCTAATTACTTGCTGAATGTGGAGATAGAAGTTTCTTCCCATCCCTGGACTTCTCAGCTTCATCATCACGACAAGGCAGCAAATGGTCTTTTCATTTTTAAGAAGGTCTGAAACCAAACTTTCAGTATCACTGACACATGGTCATCTTGCAGAACTGGATCAGAGTGAACAAACAACTTTTGTATCTCCCTGGTTGCCTTGCAGACAATTTTGCTGGGTAAAAGGAATGGAATAGTTGGTCTGCATGAGAACTGAGAAACTACACATACCTGCTATGGGCATTTCTCTGCTCAGCATATACTTGCCTTCCGGCTCAGATGCAGGGGTAAAAAAGTTCTTAATGAAAAGATTCGTGTACAAAGCCATTTCATCTGTCTTTACAGAATCCAGCTCCATGGAGTGGTATCAGCTAGGACAGGCTAGGACTGTCATCTGACAACAGCAGTGTTGCTCCCTGTAAGGTCACTGGGGTTTGCTGTCAGGGCTTTGCAGCTCATGCTGAGCTCTGCTGTGGTGGTGTTGAGTAACTGGTACCTGAGTTAGCATGTGTCCACAGAGGGCTTTGGTTGCACTTTTGAGATATAGTCAAACCGTATAGACATTTGTGAAGGTGTGTGTCTTTGCATACATGTGTGAGCAGTTTGCTGCAGCAAACTACAGGTGGACTAATGAAAGTTGCCAGCATCTCAGGATACAAACTTTTCTGAATTTGTCTTGGAGGTATGTTCACCATCTTTGTTCAGGGATTTATTAACGATGATAAGAGATATTTATGGCACTTTGATTCTCCATTGTTATACATGGGAGTGAGTGATATCTTCAGGACTGAAGAATTAAGTTGAATTGAACATTGTCACTTGCAAGAATGTTAATCCCCTGCAACTCAGTTGTGCTGTGATGATTGAACTGTAGTTGCTACTGCTTAGCTGACTGTAAAATGATACATTAATACCATGTCATTAACTACTAATATGATAATTCAGGGAGTACAGCTAAAACACTTAATTCTTAATGTTTCCTGTTTTCTGACTGTTCTTATTTCTCCACTGAGAGCCAAAATATATGTAACTGAAGTGTAGCATAGTATAAAATATATGAAGGTATCTTCTTCTTTCAAAATAATTGAGCTGTGTATAATTTTGTGTATCATTGGATAATTTGGAAGTTCATTAAAGAATTTATAATCTGCTTGAGTGAATTAACCAGGGATAGTTCCATCTAAATTTTTAGGTTATTTTTATCAGACAGTTGGGTCTTCAATGAAGCCTCCCCGCCCTTCTCTTTCCCCAAAAAACCCACTACTTCAGGATATATTAGGAAAAAATTAATCAGATGGCCAAAGGTATAATCCTCTTTTGTTTTCTTTTTTTTTCCCCCTCTCAAGACACAAATTAAAATGCTTTTTTTACAGTACTACTGTCATGTGCCCTGTGAATTACAGTTTGAGGCTTTCTGTTGATTTCTATACTCCACTACAGACTCTGATCTGTAAGTGTGGTAGCCCTCCCCAGACTATACTGTAGCAAGCTACTCCTGTCTTTTGCTCCTGTCCTGGTTTGGCTGGGATAGAATTAATTTTCTTCATAGTGGCTGGTATGGGGCTGTGTTTTGGATTGATGCTGGAACAGTATTGATAATATAGAGATGCTTTTGTTCCTGC
>NW_008660855.1:29595-67660 GCF_000695815.1 Acanthisitta chloris
TTTTGTTCCTGTGGAGCAATGCTTCCACAGTGCAAAGGCCTTTTTTGCTTCTCACTCCGCTCCACCAGCAAGAAGCCTGGGTGTGCACAAGGAGTTGGGAGGGGACAAGGAGGGGACACATGTGGGATAGCCTACTCCAGCTGACCTAAGAGACATTCCATTCATATGGCATTATGCTCAGTTTGTAAAGCTGGGGCAAGAATAAGGAAGAGGGGAACATGCAGAGTGCTGATATTTATCTTCCGAGGTCACTGTTAGATGTGATGGAGTCCAGCTTTCCTGGGGATGGCTGAACACCTGACTGCCCATGGGAAAAGATGAATGAATTACTTGTTTTGCTCTTCCTATTAAACTGTCTTTACTTCAACCCAGCAGTTGTCTTACTTTTACTCTTCCAGTTCTCTCCCCCAGCTCACTGGGTGGAAATGAATGAGCAACTGCAAGGGGTTTAGTTGCTGGCTGGAGTTAAACCATAATAGCTCCCTTCCTGCCTTTATGTATTCAAGGCTACAGAACAAGGCTGACAGACAAGTGCAAGTGCAAAACAGGTGAACCACTACATTATGTGTAGCAGGGCGTGTTCTTTGGAAATGCTCTACTTTGCTTGAAGGGAGGAAAAACATTGCCCAGTCAAACCTAGTGCTGGTGATGACTGTGACTGCGGTGGCAAGCTCTTCCACCAGAATGCATAAATTTTCACTTTGTTGCTGTATTTAATTTTAGGTTTCAGTTCTAACACATGGAATAATCAGCGGGACAACTTGACTCAGTATTGAAGTGTTCAAATGGTTTAAAAGGTTTCCAGCTGAAGTCATTCAGAATAGTATTCAGTATTTTGCTTGCCATGTCTTGAAGAACTCTTTTAAGCAGACATGATGGATTTTTTTCTCATTTAATAGGAATCTCAAAGATGAACTAGTCAGAACTTTAAATTCTCTGAATACTAATTTGAATTTACACAATATCAGGGAAACCTTTCTGTGTGTATTTCAGGGTTTTTTTCCTGAAGTACAAAATTTTAAAAATGAGAACTTCAGAAAAATGATCAGATTTTGGATGATCTGGAAAACACAGGGAAACAATAACATTTTTTCTGCAAGACCAGTATAGCTACATAATCAAATTACAATGTTTATTGCCTTGAGGTAGAACTATATAGATTCACAGTGGTTATTTTTATGCACCCAATCCAGAATGCCCTCAATGGATTTACCTGTTTCAGATTTTACTATGTATGTTCACATGGTGTTCATTCTGATGATTCCTGTTCTAATTAACATATTCCTTTTTTTGTGTGTTTAATGAATAATCTATTACTCTAGAGTTCTCTTTAGCAAGACACAGAACATAAGCTGCAGTTTGTTGAGTTATCCTTGCGAACTCAGACCTTTCCCAGTAGTATCAGACATGTTATTTGATTTACCTTCAGCTATGTATATCTTTGAAGTTTTAATGGAAATCTGCCAGAAACTGTTGACAAGGTAAAGAACTGTATTTCTTCAACGTCTCCCATCTCCATGCTTTATTTATAGTCAGATCTTCATGTTTGGGCTGAGAGACTCTGTCTTGAGACTTATGAAATGCAATTTGACAACAAAAAACTACAACTCAGTAACCAAAAACATACTATTTTGAGGTTAAACAAAATGTTGAAATCCCCCCAGGGTATTACCAGAAAGCAGTGAAATGGTTTGGTTTTCCAAATTCGGGTGTTATTGTAGTGCCCTCATTGCTCTGCAGCAAAGGTGAGTTATGACCTTACTAGTAACCAATGTGGGATCCATTCACAAGCATAAACACGTAAATGTGCTTTTGGAAAAAAAAGTTGTTGGAAAATACTAATTATAATCAAACACTTTTAACTGTCAAAGTCTTCCTAATGTCTATCTTGTAGCTGTCTAAAATTGCACCGCGAAGAATAGTTTTTGTCACCGAGAATATTATTACTGATGTTTTGACCCACAATTTTTAAATGCAAACTATTGAAATTCACCTAATTTTCACAAACATGTCTGTGATGCCTGAAAATTATTTGTGAAACTTTCCATTCTAGGAGATAATTTTATTGACTTTATGTAGTTCTTCAGTGAGAGAATTTATAGAGTTGTGGAGCTTAGGTTTGAAAAGCTTCCTGATTTTTATTTTATTTTCTGATGCTAACAAATGCAAATGCAGCATAGAGGATAGATAGGACAGAGGAAGAAACTGAACTCATTTTAAATGAAGTAAATTATATTTTTATGGCACCATAAATACTAACAGTAATCACGGTTCCTAGTGATCTCATAAATCAGATTAGGAAAAAAATGAAAAAGAGCCCGTTGGATGTGAAGAATTTGGTTTTGTAAACCAAGGAGAGAAATATCCTTGGATTGTATGTGAAATCCTCGTTCACTTAAAAATGATGTCACATCTATAAGATGTTAGAAAATCTTTTAAAATCTTTGCATTGGTTTTGCCCTTGAAGTGTAGGGTGGAAAGATCTTTATTATATATTATTAAGATTTTATAGGGAATTGATCTTCACTGTTTGATGTTGCAGACTTTCTTTCAAGAAAATTTGGACTGAAGTATCTTGATAGAGGTTTTCTTTCACTCTTGCCTTTTTGAAAAATTTGTACTGAAGTATCTTGCTAGAGGTTTTCTTTCACTCTTGCCTTTTCAGAAGCACAGTTCAGGTTTTGGGGTCAAACAGAATGAAAATTAAGAGTGTTTTAAGCCATTTTTGTGTTTTCCTGATGCAGAGATGCTTTGGAGGCAGAAAGGATCCCTAGGGTCCAGCTCTGGGTGCCTCTGTAAATTGTCATCATCTCTCTGGCAGCTGTCCTTTATGGCTTTGAACAAGCAGCAGCCTTCATGGTGCTGAATGCTGTGGCCTTTTCCATACACCAGTGCTAGGAGAAGCATCTGTGGAGGACAGATTATAAGTCATCTTCCAAAGTTCCTGGGAATGGGAATGGGAAAAATTTCCGCTTTAACCTAAGGTTTTGGGACTGTCTTTACATCACTTGAGCTTGCTTGATTATTGTCCAGTGGTTTTGTAGGAACTTTATTAAGAATTCCGTAGCAGTTATTTGGAAAATTCATTCATTAACAGAGCTGTAATTTCAGCTGTGTTCAGCTCCTCACAGTAAACTCAAAACGTCTTTGCTTATAGCAGAATTTGCTGCCCACTGTTTCCCAACTTTCGTTCTCTTTTGGGCCAATCTCAGAATAAAGAGGTCAAACCCATCATGTTTGATGATGGGATGTAGATGGACTGTAGATAACCCTCTCCAGAAGGAAACAGGAGAACTGGCTACCCTGGATACAGAAAAAGCTCAGGTTCTTAATGACTTCTTTTCCTCAGTCTTCAATTCCAAGTGCTCTAGCCATTCTGACCAGACCAAGAAGGGTAAAGGTGGAGACTGAGAGGATGAAAGTCCTAAATCCACTGTAGAAGAGAATCATAGAATCATAGAATTTAAGTGTTGGAATGGACCTTACAGATCACCTAGTCCCAACTCTCCCTGCCCTGGGCAGGGACACCTCCTCACTAGGTCAGGTTGCTCAAGGCTTCATCCAGCCTGGCCTTGAACACCGCCAGGGTCAGGGCAGCCACCTGGGCAACCTGTTCCAGAGTCTCACCAGCCTTATAGTAAAAAAGCTTCTTTCTAATATCTAACCTAAACTTCCCCTCCTTCAGTTTGAATCCATTACCCCTTGTCCTATAACTGCAGTTCCTAATAAAGAGTTCCTCTCCAGCTCCCTTGTAGACCCTTCAGATATTCAAAAGTTGCTATCATGTTTCCACGCAGTCTTCTCTTCTCCAGGCTGAACAGCCCAAACTTCCTCAGCCTGTCCTCATAGGGGAGATGTTCCAGTCCTCTTATAAACTTAGTGTCACTCCTCTGGACTTGCTCCAACAGTTCCATGTCCTTCTTATGTTGATATAGATGATCTGTAAGATCCATTCCAACCCTTGAATTCTATGCTATGATTCTATGATAAGACTGCTTTATTTTTGGGATAAGAAATACCTTTTATTCTAATAGTTTCAGTATTGATCCCATAAACTTGTCTCTATTACGCTGTCACTTGTGTTTAAAAAATAAAAATTAAAAAAACTCTGCTAAGCCATTACAGACCTGATCTTGCTATTTGAAAAACACTCATGTGACAGGCCAGCATACAGGCTACAGCATCTTCATCTTTAGTGCAAGGTACAAGGTTTTACATTAGCAGTGCCAGATTTTCTTCATCATTGTTTTGCACTTCCTAGAATAGATTTCTTTTGGAAAGGACAGTAAGAAATTCCTGATTTTGTATAGGTCTTGTTTTCAAATTTTACCTCTTGTTGAGGATTCTTATCTTTATTTTCTTGAAGGAGGAGGTATGGAGCCAGCAAGATCCTATCAAGAAATATCCTGATACATAAACATTTATAAGACACAAAACTTTGTCAGAATTTGTGTGTTAAACTAAATGTGATCCATTTATGTGTTTCAAAATTGAATTAATTAGGCTGTTACATGGAGTATAGAAAAGTAGCAAGTTTTTAGGGAATTCAGAAACCCCTTAAGCCAAGACATTTAAAAAACCCACCTAAGCATGCTTGTATTTAGAATTTCAAAGCCTACCATAACTGTGCCACATTATCCTGGATTACCATTTTTCATGCAGTAGTTTGCCTCAAGATACAGACCTCCTGTTCTATTTTGTAATAAATTAATGGGGTCTATGACCTCATCAGACCATTGCATTTCATATTTTCTTTCACTGGAAGTTCATAGAGGAAAATATGTATGAGTATATATGAGATCCACAGGCAGAAACTTCTCTTCCTGCTTTCTGCCTGAAAATATGGGACTTGTATCTGAAGCAGCACTGTGAGTGCAGTTGCAATTTGGGAATGGGAAAATGCTGTCCAGTTTCAGTGATTTTGGTGGTGTTCTCCCAGCGTTAAGTCTGTGAATAATTGCACATCCCAATTTTTCTAATCTGTTAATGACATGGGATCATGCTCCCTCGAGGTGACAATGTTTTGGTGCAGGGCAGGAGACAGTGTTGCCCACTGGCACCATTACCCATTGTGTACAAAATGGAGCCAGCTCTGTGCCAAGTCAGCTCCCATCTGACAGATTGTGTTCAAATATGTGTGGATGTGGACAGATTGGTTCCAGGCCAGCTCTGAGGTGGAAGCACTCTTGCAGTCTGAAGTCTGGGGAAGTAAATCTCCCTGGGACCCAGGTTCCATGGCAGGTGTGTCTGTGTAGGACTTGTTTTCAGAAGTCACTATAGGCTGAGGTGGCTTTGTATGGAGATAGCAGTGGTCCTGAGTAGCCCATGCTCATTTTGGCAGTGTGATTGGACCCAGTCCTGTTCCTTAAGAGCTACTTCAGTACACAGGCATCATGCTTCCTAGCTTTGCTTTCTTTCATATTATTTTTTCATTCATGGGATACTGTGAATACGTGGGACATCTCAGCTCCTATGTAAAACCAGGCTGGATCCCTTAGTAGTTGTTAGCTCAGTAGATGCAGCACAGTTTTAAAAAAAAAAAAGTTCTAAAAAATGTGTCCTTTTTAATACAAGGGAGTCCTGCTAAAAAGTCCAAGAAGAATCCATGACTTCAGGCATGAAAACATTTGTATGAGGGGGGAGAGCTAAAAACTGAATCAGCACTATTAAAATGAAAAAAAATTCAAAAAGCATCAGATGAATGGTTTTAGCAAACTGGTGAAGAATAAGTATGAGAAGAACTTCTGGAAAGTAACAGGCATTTAAGGAAAATGCCTCTATTTTTTTAGATTATCTTAGGATTTTAGAGCTTGAAACTTCCCTGGTTGACAGCACAGAGAAATGCTGATAGGCCCAGAAGGGAAACTCTGCCAGTCTTAACTATGACAAAATCTTTGAAAGGAGACACAGGAATAATATCAGCATTTTCAGAAAGGAGAACAACACTCCAGAGTCCTGAAAATGCTTCAGAGCAGCTTCCCAGTGGGGTTTTGTGAGTAGTTTAAAGAGGCCATGTGAATTCACAGAAGGGAACTAGGTTGTCTTTTCTCTTTTCTGTAAGGTAGGGAGTTACCTGTGGGAAGCTCTTCTCCCAGTGAGCCAATAAATTGCTTGAGGAGGTGAATAATTAACGTGAGGGGAGGGAGCAGCATTCAGCGATGGATCTAGGTTCCCACAAGAAGCAAGCACTTCCTCTGAAAAGATAAACACCCTTTTAGGAGCAGGCTCCAGACATATGACTGTTGGCATTTTGGGCTCTTGTATCGCTGCCAGATGACCCAAGATTTGACTGCATAGGTTAAGCTTGAAAACAGTCTTAAAACCTCATAAGAACTATCATTGCCCTTTGAATTCTCTTCACTCATGGCACAAGCAGAGGACTCAGAAAACATGGCCAAAGAACAGCACTTGTTAGTGCCTCTGAGGTAGAAGAGAGACTTTTTTTTTCTGGTAGGCAATGGAAGTAAAATATGTCACTGTGGAAGATGGAGATCCTAGAATGCCAATATTGACAAGCTTTGAGGTTTCTTGCAGATGAATCCCATATGGAAAGCCAACTGATCCTTATATCAGTACCACACACAGGAATACAGGCTTTGGAATCAGCCATGTATTTTACATGTGAATAGAAAAGCTGTTAATTTCAAGTTCTGTGGTATTTGAACCCATCGTTGCCTGACATACACAGTCAAAATGTGTGTGACCAATGGCTAGTATCTGTGATATTGTGAATGACTACCTGACACCCTACAGCCTTAAAAATTATGTTAATAATATTTTCACTTCAATGAAATTATTTTTTCAAGGAAAGAAAGGGTTGTGGGGAGTAAGCAGGGAGGGAAGGACATTTTTAGGAGTTGCAAAATAATTTTTACACATCTATGTACTCTGTAAAGAAGAAAAGAGCATTTAAATTCCTGATGTGGACTTGTACTGTTTGATCAAGGGATGTATATTGATTACTTGTAGTAATGTATTTACCTGCCAGCTAACAGCAAGGACAAGAACCTCAGTACACAACAAAATCTAATATTCAGGGGAAGACTCCTCTCCTGCCTTTAGCTTTTCCTGACTAATTTTGATTTCTTAAGATATATTTTAGCATGTTCTGTTAAAATGGGTCTCACTGATTTTAAGTTTCGCTTGTTTTTTTCTTAGTCTATTATCAGTTCTAATACATAGTGGCATCTACATGTTCTTTTCAGAATCAGAGTGAGGCATACCATCCTTGATGAACCTGTAAATAAAGATTTCTATTTTCTCTACTGTTTTAATCAATTAATAACCACTAAAGAGGGCAAGAAGATAGAACACATTTTTCCTTCAGTTGTGCTCATTTGTCTGAAAGATAGAGATGGAAAAATGTCTTTGAAATCTTTTTTTTGTGAAACTAAATAAATGGAAAAAACCTATTGTGCAGATTTTTGGCACAAGACTGTTAAGGAAAAGAGAAGTGAAAAATTTGTATTCACATATGCTAAGAGCAATTTTGTTTTTCTTAAATGGAGATACATTTCGTGATGAAGCTGTTAAATTTACCCTCTTGTAATACTTCAACTTTATGAAGGAAGCTAATGTATATAAAATTTGGTAACAGCTGAGCACTTTTTCGAAGATCGTTTGAACTGGAAGTCAAAGTAACTGACAGAACTTTGTCAGCAATATCATTGCTGGGTGTGCAACCACACATAACTGTGTGAAGTTTTTCAGATGTGCATTTTTTTCTCCCATATTCTAGGAAAAATGATAAATTATATAAGGCTTTTTTTTGCTCAGATTTCATTTAAGCTTTCACAAATTCAGAGGTTAAAGTGCATACTGTTTGACGTGCTAAACATACATCTTCCTGGACTTCTGCAGATTAATAAAGTAAGATTTTTTTCTGGGGTAACTGCAAAAGCCAACCAGAAAATTGCTGCATCTGATAGAAGTGCATGTGAAAGCAACAGTTTAGCCATGTACATGTAGTAAACTGAGATTCATTTGAAGTATTCGATATGTCTAGCATCTACAGAGTAGCAGGATTTCTATTTCTCAGCAAAAATTCTGATGCCTAATGCATATTCTTTCACAGCTGCTCTCTTATCCTGTCAATTTATACCTCTGAATGAGAAAGTGGCCTTTCTCAATGGTTCAGTCAAAAAGACTCATTCTTTTTTCTTAAATTTGACATACCTAAGATGTCTACTTTTGTTTCTACCTTCCATTTGAATTAAAACATGCACTGTCATTTAAATATTCTTGCTTACAAACACTTTTTTATTTATTTTAAAGCCATGGCTACTTCAGGTAATGATACCACTTCTCCAGTGAAAGGTAGCAAAAATTTAAAAATTTATCTTCTGAAGAAGATCTTCTACAGCAATTAGTTTCTTGTAGTATGTGGGTATTCTGAAAGTGTAAAAACCCACAAATTCAGTCATTTCTAAAGTCCATGTATAGCAGTCAGGAAAACAACCCTTAAAAAACATGGACGAAACCCAAATCACTACAACAGTTCTGACTTTACAGAAGTGTGAAGTGGAACAAATGCAGATAGATCTACTGTAAAGCCCTTTCAGAAGTAACATGGTATATGTATGAAAGAAAACAGACCCAAAATTTAAGATAGAGCCTGCTTTGATTTATTTTTTAATATCTGTTTTTCCTCAGCTGGTAACACATTTTTACCTAATCTGTTCTGCCCCCTTGCCAGTTATAAATTTGTACTTGCCCTACGTTTCCGTTGCCAACCAAGTACTTTCTCGCTCTTTTTCTGGGACCTAATTTTCTGCTTGAAAATAAGCCAGGTGAGAAGAGTTCAGATGCCTGTTTATTTAAAATAATGATACACACAGAGTGTATAACTTGATGCATCAGGCAGTGTTTATGAGCAGTAAAGGTCTTATTGAGTTGCTTCTGGGTAACATACTCAGAATCTTCATTTGCCCTTACTGAGGAACTTACAGTGTTTACCCTTCTTTCCCCTGCAGTGAAATGGAAAAAGGATGAGAATAACACTTGAAACTTTGGTACTTGTTTGAAAAAAAAACCAACCCAAACATGTAGCCATTATTTTTGCAGAGGAAAGCTTGTAAATGTGGAACAGTATATCCCAGAGACTGGGAAAAAAGAAGGCAATGGAAAGTACTCTGAATTTCAGAAATATCCTATTTTATTTAACAACCTTACCAATTCAAGGTGTATATGTACTCTCACAGTTTAGTAGAGAGTATCTCTTCCATCAGCAATATCATTCCTGTTGCTCTAATAAGCACCAGTGTTTAAGGCAAGGTGCATAAATGCTCACCTTGGAAGAGGGTGAGCACCTGGGGAGGACAAAATGAGAAACTGCCAGGTATTTTAGTTAGGGCACAACAGCAGCTGGAAATTGGGTCAGTACCCCTGGGTAGCTTTGGGAATCTGGAAGCTGTGGAGTTCTCTGTGCTGGGAACAAAAGTGGTGCTAGGTCCTGTGCTAACAACATGCTGATTTACCCTGTGGCCCCACAATCAGTCCCAGACTTCTTTGTAATGACCAAGAAGACCAATGGTTGGGGGACACTCTGTGTGGGTTGCCTCTTCACTGCACCTTTTCCTTCCTGCCCTTGGATGTTTCCTTTAGCTGGCTTTTGCTTGGATTCTGTCTAACAAGTTTGCTTGGCTATAGGGAATGAATTGCTACATCTAAATGAAAGTTAGTATGGATGTGTTTGTCATTCCTGTGAGATTTCTTGCTGTGACCACCAGTTTTACAAAACTATGAGACAGCTGATCATGTCTTCCACTACCTGCTACTTTTCTATTCAACACAATATGAATATTTGTATTAAGGTCAGTTTGAAGAATTTGTATAAGAAATGGCGTATAAAACAGGGTTGTTTGATAAATAATGACGAAACATTTCCTCAAGATCAAAGAAATTGTTGCAGTTATTATTTTAAAATATCTGCATAATTATAATTACATGTTGAATTTTAATTTAGTCTACAGTTCAAAAAGAACTTACGGTATCTAAACTGAAAAGAAGTTCAGGTCTCTTGCTTTTCTGTAGTCATTGACTATAATTAAGGGACCGTTTAGGAACTCATGCACAATATTGAAGTTAATTGACCTGAAAAGGTGTTTGCAGTAATTTTATTGGTAACATTAAAAAAAGTTAATCATAATTTTAAACAAACTTCTCTCAATTTAGTAAATTGTCCAAGTTTAAAATTGTCCAATTTTAAAATTTCAAGATTTCAGAAGACAGTGATTTGAGTCATCAGGCATGGGGAGAGGCATCCTGCTGTACATTTGCCTCTGAGTACAGGAGTTCTAAAGGTGTATAAATGCTGATGAGGGAGGAGGACAGACTGGGCTAGTTCAGAAGATGTGAAGCCCTACACCTGAAGCCCCATTTTAAGAGTTCAACCACTAGTCACATAACAACTCCAAAAGCATTAAAAAGATCAAAGTTTCAGATTGTCAAAATTCAGTGGATTGATTTGGAGCAAAGCTAAGCTGCATGGTTTAAAAGTCAGCACAGATCTACTCAAAGTCAATGCTTTACAGGCAGCCAAGCGCTAAAAGAGTACAGGGGTAAGTGTAGCAGGATGCCTTCCACTGATGGGAGAGCAATGGGAGCCATTCTGACAAGGGGTTGCAGTACTGGAGCTTCACTGATTAAAAGGCCAGGTGTTGTGGGTGTGAGGACATGTGAACTACAGAGAAAAAATTAAATTCCTGTGTGGAGAGTGTGCTTGGAGAGAGGAGGGAGCCAGAGGGTCTTATGTCACATTTAAAAACAAGAATTTTATTACTTTGGAAGGTGTGCACAACAAGGCATCTCGAAACAAAGAAATGCTGTCCCTATTAAGTCAAAAGGGAGTTTTATGGATGACTTTGGGGCTTAAATTTCTGTGGCAGGAATTATTATATGCTGAGTGCCAGTGTATTAAATTGCTTATTAAAAGTTGGGTTAGTTTTCAAATGATGGAACAGAGAGCAGAAATGTTGTTCTTTGAAGGTGGAGAAGGAAGAGAGGCCTGTGTAGGTGTTTAACAGCATAATGGTGTGTTTGCTAATAAGATTCTTGCTAATTTTAGTGCCATTACAGCAAATGCTGTGATATCCATATAGAAGTAAGAATATTGCAAAGAATATTACCTACCAATCTTAGCTTCTTTGTACTTGTTCACATGGGTATTTTGATTACGCACAATATTTGGAAGTGTCTGCCAACAAGAAAAACCCTAAGAAACAAAATTCACAAACATCACATATGATTTTGAACTAAATAATTTTTTAAATTTTGTTTCTCCTCTGCTTCCTTGTATAGATAGTACCTTTCTTTCCCCTTTCATCTTTGCGAGTTGACCACTTCCATTACTTTCTTATTTCTGCTGAGGCTGGTAAGCTGGTTTGATGCACTCAGCAGTCAGAAGTGCAGTTCTATGTGCATTTGTGTTGGCTGAGTAAGCAAAATGAAAGAGGCTGACTGTGAAAGTGAAAAGGTGATTTACACTGGTGTCATAGTGCTGTGCAGTAATAAAACACAGGGATTGTTGGACACACATTATATTGTACAATTATATAATTATAAACAGTATAATTGGAGGCAGTTGAGCTTGAATGCAGCAGGCTGTTATTTAGCAATCATCTCTTTCAAGGCTCATTAAATGCAGATTTATACACAAAATAAAAGCTTTGCTCTGTAAAGGATAACTGTATAGAGGCATTTATTTCCCAAAACGTAATACATAGATCTAAAGCTGTCAATGTCTATAATGGATTTAGTCAGTGATTGTGAATGAAGTTGTTCACTGAGTATGACAATCCTGAGCCCTTTGCCTTTACTTAGGGCATTATTTCTGAGACTTCCTTTGTATGTCTGTTTTGGAAGGCTAAAGAGCCTGCATATACAGCTGTGATCTTAGATTTAGAAATCTGACAAGCAGGGACACTACAGATGGTCAAAGTGTCCCTTTGAAAGGTAAGAAAGACCTCTTAAAAGTCATCCAAATTTTGGTCCTATATTAGCATTATAAAATTTTGTAGTTCTGAAATGCTGAATAAGCTTATGGGGAAGAAAAATAAGAAGCTAAAAGATTTTGTTACTGCTATCCCAAGGAATTTGGTTTTATTATATGATATAAAATGAAGTTTTATTTTAAAAAAAGATAAGAATCTTATGAGCAAAGAAGAAAAGCCACAGAACGAAGAACTTCCTATGATGCAGAGATCTACAACACATATAGTGGTTCAGTCTGAGTTGAAACTTTTAATAGTTGGCAAAAATTAAGAACATAAATGTATGTTTAAATGCATATATATATTTAAACTGAAATGTAGCTGTTTAAATATTTTTTGTTAGATTTTTTGAGTATCTGGAACTCCATGTGACTTTTAAACAGAGTTGTTAAAGAACAATATAAAGGACTAAGAAACATTCTTGACAGAGCCTGCAGACCCCCTATCTGAGTATAGCTCTGAGAGTACAGCTTGGCATTATGAAGTATTTGGCCCATATGTGCTTAAGATACTTTTGTATTTGTTATTAGTTCACACATGAATTTTTAAATGCTTCATTTTAATACTGTTCCTGACATGTCATTAGCTCCAGTTTCATTTTGTCATTTTGTGTGGTGTGTTTAATTTTCATTCCTTCTTTAACTGATTCATGGGAGCCTGATAGATGCAAGGCTCCTAAGAGTTTTGCCATGCCTCTGATTGCACAAATTCTCTGACATGATACAGGTGCTGCATCACTGTTTCCACCATGTGGAACCTGACCTCAGCGGTCTGCCCCGTCAGACTTAAGAAGTTGCAGCATTTTGTATCACTAGCTTTCACTTGTTCTATGTCAGAAATGTGTCTGCACAATAATTGCAGTTTACTCAAATTCACTTATGATACTGGAAAATGTGAATTAATATTGTAGGAGTTATTGGAGTTAAATGTTTTGAATGTGTGTAAAGCATTGTGCTGTTGACATCTTTAGCAACCGTATCTTAGTTTTAGCATTTGGTAACTGCGATGCAGAGCTGTATTTTAGAGCTGTTTTCTTTCCCCCACTTCTGCCTTGTTTGCTTATTTATCAAAATGTGTTAACTTGCAATATTTCTCAGAGTCATATTAGTAAACTAACAAGGTCCATCTTCTTGTAACACCATCTTAAAACACTTTAGTCTTTTTAAAGTTTAGAGATAAAGCATTCAAGAATGCCAGCCATGAAATTCAGTGTTGCTTGGTAAGGTTAATTTTGTTTGCTTTTTATTTAAAAATTAAAAAATAAAAAGAGTGGAAAAAAAAGAAAAATGTGTTTTCTTAGGAACATAGGGAGCATATAGCAGTCTGGTTCCATTGTAAAATGGTCATACAAATTATGGCAATGGCTTGATAGAGAGACCTTTCTTTCTGTCCTTTATGCAAATGTAAACTCCTACACAATATTCAAAGCCTTGGAGATAATTTTTATTAAGTTGAAGAATTTAACACTTAAACCTTCAGTGGTGAACTATTATTTAATAAATTGAAGGAGTTGTCTCAAGAAATGAGTATGGTTGTATAATTTGCTTTGTTTGTGGACATGCATTTATATTTTTGAAACAGTCAACTCATTTGTGTGTTCTGCAGAATGAGTGGAAACTGTTCATTCGAACTAGCTACTCTATGTTTGGGTAGTTGGTTTGGTTTGTGGGTTTGGTTTTGGTTTTCTTCTGTTTCAGGCCATAGAGAACAAACCTTAGATGGAGACAGCCTTGTAAAAGCTTGCGCTGCTCATGTTCATTCCATATCTTCTGAGTGCACAAGCAGTTCATAATCTGGATCTCCAAATTTCAATTCCTCAATTATGTTAAACTCCTTTAAAAAACCAAGTTATGTTAATCAGCATTGCCTTTTTTCTTTCTATATAAAGTCCTCTCCTTTCAAATAAATTGCCAGTGGTCTCCTGGTGTGATGGATGAAAAATGTAATCCTTATCTAGTGCTTTACAGCATTTCATGGCTAAAAACTGAGCCATATGAAAATTTATCTTGATTGATCACTAGAGTAAAGTGTGTTGGCTTGTATGATGTGCAAATAATTGAAGTTAGACCCCAAATCAAGACATTATCTTTCCACATGTGTTTTGTTTTCTTGTTTAGGCTTTGAGTTACTGACTCCTGATGCACCACTCCTACGATATAGGAATTGCTATATTACAGGGTTTTATCACCCTAAGAGATGACATAAAAGAGAAGCAGAATCATGGGATTTATCTTAAAATTCATGTTAGCAACACCTCCCCAAGATGCCCGGTCCCTTGGTAGCCTCAGACAGGGTGATCTCCACCACAGGAATCCCACATCATCTTCACCTTGCATGACGTTTTTTTGTCTGTCTGTCCTTCCCATGGAGGGTAGCAGTTTATTCTCCTGGACATCTAGTTTTGCTCTGATTATTGAGAAGCTTTGCACAGGGACAGAGAAGTGGCTGAACAAACTTATGTCTTTAGAGGCACTGTGATACCTGAACTGTTGCTGTTTCCTGCACTTGAAAGAGGAAATTAATGTCTTGTCACACACATTATGGAGTAAGAACTTTAAGTTGAGGCTCTTTAAATTGTTACTTGAAGAAGAGTGCGACAACCCATATATTATAAATGTAAAACAACCTTAAGAGAAAAATTGGACAACCAGTGAATGCCAAATATTATGTATTATCACTGAGCAAAATACTCAGTGAAGATTTAACTCTTTCATGAAATTGTACATCAGTTTGTGTGACTTGCATATTTTTCCAAATGTATTTGTATCAGCTTTCATACAGTACAGTTCCTACTCTGATAGTTTAGTCCAAAGAAAGAATGTTCTCCATTGTAAGCAGTCATATTGCAGACAAACAGCACAGAGCATATCTAATAGAATTAACTCAAGGATCTTTTCCCTCATTAGTATTGCATAACTGTGTGTTGTGCACTGAAAGATGGTGATCTTTTGAAAGAAAGAAGCAAAGAGAAGATTGAGTCATGAACTCCACCTTGGTCTAAAAACGAAATGTTATTTCAGTTTTGTATATGAGGAGGCACAATATTTGAAATTAAAAGAGCAAAAATGTTGTGTATTAAACTTAGTGTGAGAGTTTTCAAGGTATTTCTTTGATCTACAAACACGTGTATCAATGATTGAATAGGTCATTAGTCCATTTCCATTACACTGAGGTTGATTAATAAACCTTCCTCGAATCAAAAATGCAAATAAAGAGAATGGTACTATAGATTGGAAACACAGTGAGTAACTTTCTTAAAGACAATACAGATCTTAAAGTATAAAAAAAAAAATTTTTTTTCCTTCAGTCTTTTGTAAATAGATTATAATGATGAGGTAGATATACCAGTGTTTGTCCTGCTACTCACCTTTTTGAGAACCTCATAGGAAGAGGCTGTGAAAGCCCTTCTCAGACATGGCTTTTCCTGGGGCAGAACCTGCTCAAATGCCTGGACCACCCATTAAAGTCCATAAGACATGTACCCATTCAGGGAAATGTAGAAAGAGACCCTTCTGAGAACAGCAGGGGACTAAAGGAACTGGTTTCTTTTCCTACTCCTATTAGTTTCAAAGACACAGGTTTGACTGCTTCTAAGGACCTAATGCCAATAATGCTTCAAAGGTATTCAAGCCACAGGAAATGTAAAGCAAAGTGAGGTATAGTTCATAGGGGTGGAATGGAGAATCAGCTTTGAGTTCTTTGTTTGAAAGCTGTGGATGCATTTATTCTGAACTGCAGAGCGTTGTCCAGCTGGCTTCAAGCTCATCTCTTTTAAGGATTGAAATATTCCCTAGGAAAACTGTTGTAATACCAAACACATGATGTGAATCAGCACAAAGACCTAACACTGCAAATCTCCCATATGAAGGTATAAGTGTGTGACAAGGCAACTTGCTTGCAGGCAACATCAGAAACCTGATGGTCTGCATCCATTTCCTTTTCATTCCATGAAAGCATGCTACAACAGTATTATTCCTGAGGAAATTTCCTGATGCATTATATAACCAGATTGTTGGTTTTTAACTTGCGGCATGTAACAGTGTTAGTTTTTACTTTCTTGTTTGCACTTGGCTTTGTGTCAATACAGCTTGACACAAAGCAAGCAAACCATGGAAATAATCCCCTCTCTCAAGTCTTCCAAATAACTACATTTTCTTTATATTTTATTCTCCCTCTTATACCCTAAAATACTGATGGATAAAATTCCAGCCCAAGGCAAGAAAAGGGACCCTGCAGGATATCTTTTGCCATTCAGACACTGCTATATCTCTCTATCAAGGAGAGTCTGGAGAGCAGCCAGGCAGAAAGGGACCTGGGAGTTTGGATAGACAGGAAGCTGAACATGAGCCAGCAGTGTGCTCAGGTGGCCAAGAAGGCCAATGGCATCCTGGCCTGGATCAGGAACAGTGTGGTCAACAGGGCCAGGGAGGTGATTCTGCCCCTGTACTTGGTGCTGGTGAGGCCACACCTTTAATACTGTGTACAGTTCTGGGCCCGGCCCCTCAGGAAGGATATTGAGGTGCTGGCGCACATCCAGAGAAGAGCAACGAGGGTGGTGAAGGGACTCGAGCACAAATGCTATGAGGAGAGGCTGAGGGAGCTGGGGTTGTTCAGCCTGGAGAAGAGGAGGCTCAGGGGAGACCTTATCACCCTCTACAACTACCTGAAAAGAGGTTGTAATCAGGTCGATGTTGGTCTCTTCTCCCAGGCAACTAGCACTAGGACAAGAGGGCCCAGGTTCAAGCTCTGCCAGGGGAGGTTTAGGTTGGATAGTACGAAGAAATTTTTTATGGAGAGAGCAATCAGGCATTGGAATGGGCTGCCCAGGGAGGTGGTGGATTCACTGTCCCTGGAGGTTTTCAAGATGAGACTGAATGTGGCACTTAGTGCCATGGTCTGATAATGACAGTAGGGCTGGATTCGATGATCCTTGAGGTCTCTTCCAACATGGTTGTTTCTAAGATTCTATGATCAAGTTAATGGAAGTTCTGCCACTCAATTGAGTAGAAATAGAATTGAGCCATTGCTTACTGATCTCATTCTGATGCAGTGAAGTTTCCTGCATCTGTATGACCAAGGGAAAAATAGGAAAGCCAACGTTAATAGATATTGCATTAAAAAATCAATAACAAGTGGTAAGTGTTAAGGTTAAACGGTGCTGACTTGCGTATCTTTTCTCAGCCTACTCTGAAACAAGATTTCATGCATTGCTTAAGTGGAGTCTGTGAAAATATTTGTCAGCAATGGTGGATTCATGTTTTGCACTTCACTTTGGAAGTGATTTATATAACACAGAGTTCTGTACACCAAAAGCTGTAGAATATATATTGTATCAACTCAAACTCACAGTTGGCTAATAAAAATTCATTATATTTTTGTCATGCTAGTAAAGAGTTGAATCTTGACTTGTTTTCTTTTCACGAATATTAACATTAGCAATATGTTTTACATAAATTAATGAGTATTGAGCACTTCCAAGTTCTGCTTACTTTCTAGTGAATGCAAGCTTGTGGAGAGTCTTGTTTGCCCTGCTGTATAGCTCAAGAAATTTGAGCAAAGCTGTTGAAGATTTCAGTTAGGTTGTGTGAATAGAAGAAAACTAAATATTTTACAGCTATGATTTCCAGAGAGATTATTTTATAAAATTGCTGTTGATATAATAGTACTGTGAGCAGAAAAGAGCCTTCTCATCTCCCTGACAGTCTTTCCATTCCCCTTCTTTTCCACTCCCTTGTTTTGACTTTACACTGAGAGAGATAAAATATGTAGAAAGGAGCAAAGATGAAAAGTGGAAGTAAAGGAAGAAAGGCATGTTTGGTTTTCTATGCTTTGTAGATTTGTTCAAAGGCCACCGTAAGAATTTGCGTGTATGAGTTTTTAACAATCAGTAACCTTGAGGGCTTTTGTAAATCTTTCTGAGATACTTCTTAGACTCAAATGCTGGACCCCAGTGAACACAGTATAAAAATTAAACTGAGATAGGTTACTGATTGGGAAACCTAAGTTATCTGCAAGCATTTGAATTGTAACAAAGTGGAAAGTAGTTTGTGGGATACTACATAGTCTATGGTGCTAAAGCACTTTTGGTTCTTCCCTACAAAAGTCTGTGGCTTCTTAGCCTGTTCCAAAGAGGGCAAGACTTTATCATGAGTGAAAATATATTGCTTCATATTCAACAGGTCAAGCTTCCTTTGGATTGAGGAACAACTGTTGCTCATGGACATCTGATGTGATAGGTAAGTTGAATTCGGCATGTCTTACTACGTTTTTGTCACATGACCAATATTGATCCTGATTATCCTAGTTTAAGTGCAAACTATAGATATAATATCTTTCTTAATTTGCATTTACACTGGTGGTAGTGAAATTAAAATTCACCTTCTTTCCATCTCTCTGAAAGACACATCAAAAACTTATTTATTAATGACTTCTGTATTTAGAAACTATATACATCAGAAGATAAGTGAACAATAAAAAGTAACTTCAATAAACCTTGCCTCTTGAAATAACGTGATAAGGTATTCTACTGTGAAAAAGGATATTTGGACTTATGAGGAGTCAGTTCAGAAAATCTGGTTTAATTGATCCATAGCCCAGGGGCTTGTAAAGTAACATAGTAATGGTCAAAGACGCTAAACTACTTAGTGGCACTGTTTTCTCTTCAGGTATTTAATCAGATGTGCAGTGTTGTAAAAACAGTGTCCAAGTATGACACTAGTACATAAAAGAGAAACTGAAGTGAGGGTAGAGTTTTATATTGTTTTGTATTGTTTAATACTTCAGCCATACATCTACAGACCTGTTTGGTCTTATCATCATGAAACAGTGGTGTGACCAAGCAGGAATTTTTCTTACTCTGGAGTATGTGAGGCTGTTCCAGTTCCAGAGAAACAGTGAAGAAAATGTGAAAGGATTCGAGTTAAACGTGCATGAGGCTCTAGAAACTCTCTGTCACTGGAATATCCACTATGGAAATGATTCCAGGAAGATTTTTGGCAGTAAGAAGCAGTTAGGCAAATGGGGGTGTCCTGCACTGCTTGTGTCACTCAAAGAGATGCATTGTGGAGAAGTGTATTTAATTGTATAAAGTTGATCTGAACAGAAAGTTGCAGTAGAAATTTCTAAGTATGCACAAAGAAAAAAGAAAGAAAATAGCTATCAGTTTGCCATCTCTGAAATCCTGTTCAGGAGACTTCTTAATGAAGCAATATTTGAAGTTGCAGGGCAAATTTTTGTGAAGCAATCTTGACAAAATATATCTTCCTGGTAGGAATATGAGTCCTATTTAGAATATGTGTTGTTGTCTACATTTACTTTTTTATGGTTAGGATTTAAAAATGAAGGTAGGAAAAAATGTCACTGCTTTCTCTACTAGTCTGAACATGATGATAAATTTCTGGAACTTCAGAGTTGATACTTCAGTTTTCTTTTTATGAAGCTGTGTAGGAGAGTTTAGCTCCTTTCAGTCTGTTTTACTTCAATCACTTCTTTCAAAGTATCAAATACATTTAGGGTTTTTAATTTGCATTTTTTGTTCATTTTGGTACAGACCATCAAAGGCAGACTGGTAGCACTAGACTAACACTAGGATGATGAAGTGACAATAAATTTAATGACAAGGAATGTAAAACATGTAATATGATAATATTTTTAGCACCAGAACAGTTTGCCATCCAGACCTCTGCATCACAAGTGGATTGAGCAGCTTTTAAAATGTCAGTACATTGTGATTTATAGCTCAGAAATTCATCCTTTCCTAAATAAAATGAACCTTACTTTGTGTGTGTGCAATACCTTGCAATTAATTATACAGGCAGGCACTTAATGTGGTCTGAGCATGAGAGGTGCACTTCTATTGAAAAATTTGTGTTGTGCACATGTGTTGTGTAAATGTGATTGGTAGCACTGGATCAAATGGATATTCTTTTCCATTGCTATTTTGTCTTGTATTATGGATTGGATAAATCAATTCTTGCTTGCTTGTGGGAAGTAGGAAAAGGAAAAGTGGTGCTCCAGAAATATGTGGATCTGTTCTGCCTTGCAGAAAGGGAAGAGTTCATCTCTAAGGAGAACACTCCATGAGCTCACCTTTCCAGTAGAGCTTTTCTTTGTGTGTGTACATGTGTGTGTATCTGTTCTGTAGCATAAAAATCAAGGTATTTTTTAGATAGATCTTTCCTTAAAAGACATTATGCTAAGAGAATCAATTTTTCCCCTCATTGTGTCAGGAACAAGAATCCAGTGTTTTGGAAGGCCCGATCCTGAGGAAATAGAATATAGATTGTGCCTCAGGCTGAAACTGGAAACACAAGAGTGACAGAATAACAGTCTGTAACAAACATACAATGCTGTCAAGTCATGAACACACTTATAATTTTTCGAAGTAGCATAATTAATGTCCTAAAAAAAAGTGGCAGGAAAACAGATGTCAGACAGTGGATTTGATGTGTACAGAGCTCATTATGTGGTGAGAGGAATAGAGAGTCCTTTATTGTTACAAAAGGAACAGCATATTGCTGAAAAGGGAAGGCAGGCACACAGGCAGCTGTTTCAGGAAAGGAAATTCTAGCAAGTTGGAAATATGGAATTGAGAGGGAGATGAAGAGCCTGAAAGTGGGAGCTCAGTGGCTGAGTTTACAGTGGAGGAGCTACAATGAGAAGCTAGTGGGGATGAGAAGGTGAACAAATACATTTAGAAACATCCTTCATTATCACTGGCTTGGTGCACTGAGTTTCTCTCATTGCTGGTGCTTCATTACCTATTGTGATGGGAGCTTCGCCTCTTGATTCATTCTGCTTTAATTACCAGTTGCATGGCTTGAACAGAGCAAAAGGACAAAGGGGATGAAATCTCAGTCATAATGGTCAGATTCAGACAGGTCCTCTAAGGATGGAGGAAGAGAATTGAATCTGCTGAAAATAATTGTGAAAAGTTCCTTCTCTGTTAGGAAATAATACTGGTAACTGGTATGTTAAGAAAATGAAGGAGTACCATCCACATGTAGTTCAAAAGTACAGGAGAGGTGTGGAATAAGGTAAATTGTGCTGTGAACATGCACTGTATGTGTAAGAAGTCAGAGCAAACTCACCCTCAAAAACTAGTCATCATATTGCTTTGCTTTTAAATAGATTATTAGATTTTTTTATTAGTGATATCATTGTTTATGGTTCAGCCGTCATACATTGGAAACTGTTCCCCCAGAGACTAATTGGAAGTTGAAAAAAACCTCAAAACTTTGAGTGGAGACAGAGGCCCTGAAAATGAGACTATTTTGGTTCTGACAGTGTTGTTTCTGTTAGGGGGCATTGCAACATGCAGAGGCTCAGAAAGATGTCAGTAAAAATAACAACCTGACATTATATGTGCAATAAATATTGAAGACTGGAGGCTGGTTTATTACTTTTTTTTTTTTTTTTAAATGTGTGGGCTGTTTGTTTGGTTTTCTGTTAATGTTGTTCTGCTTGACACCTCATTATTTTTATCCTTTGGTTTTATGGCTGTCTACCAGTTTATGGTAATGGTTCTTTCTATATCCAGTCTCATAAGGTCATTGTTTCACAATGGTAACTTACTTCAGATAAAGGTTTCCATAAGTTGATATCTCTTTTCATTTAATATTGGCACACTGAAAAATAGGAGTTTCAACAGATGTTGCTAATAATACAATGCAGTCCTTTGACACTAAAGTGAAAAATTCAAGTCTTTTAGGTTGGATATCTAACCAGAGTTCATGACAATAATATAGTTCTTTGTGTTTAAAATAAAACCCAAAAAACACAAAAAGCAGACAAAACAAACAGGCAAAAAATCATGGCCAGCAAGGACGCAGCCAGTTTAAGAAAAGCAAATGCCCTTCTCCATCTCAAAAATCCCCAAAGTTAGAATTGGCACTAGTATACTTACTTCTGCAAGTATCAAAGTACATAGGTCTTAAAAAATGTAGTAAACAGCACTGTGGACTGTGTACTTTAAAAACTTATGTGAGAGAATGGGAAGTGGAATTGGTCGCTGAATTACTCAGGTGACTTTAGAGAAAGTATTTGGTTTGTGTGATGAAAGACGATCAGCTCTTGGATCTAACTGAGGAATTCTCACCCTGTGAATGAGCCACATGGTGTTGGGTGGGTTGCAATGGCAGGAAACTCACTGCTGGACCTCGGCTAGGGTTAGGAGTCATGGTGTCAGCTGTCAGTCTGTTTATTGAATAGAACTGGAAAACAGTAAGACCTCACCAGTAGATGGACTGCTCTTGTGCTGTAGCTTTGGAAAAGAGGAAAGGTGGAGAGCAGAAAGTAGGAGGAAGGATATAAAAGTGATTTTTGCATGATTGGGTTCATGCATGAAACCTTTCCTTTGTGTGCTTTCTCAGCAGTGCCTGGTCCTGTGGAGCAATATACTAAGCTAGCTGATCATCAGCCAGGAGGGAGTCCTTGCTATTCTTCCTATTTTGTGGCATCAAACATGGAATTTGGAGCAAGGCTGGGGTTGGATTTTAATAAACAAGTGGAGTTGTCTGTGTTTTCTACAAGGAGAGCACCTACTGCACTTTAATTTCTCTTCATGTTGGCTAGGAGGATGGATTTGGCTGAGCCTTTTTTCTGAGATGCTTTTCCATGTGTTCCTTCACTCAGATCTACACGTGGCAATGCTTGTACTATACTGAATTAGCAAGAGATCCTCTATGAAACTTCAGTGTCTGCTCTAGCAGTCATCTTAAAGGAAAGAAATAATAGGAAATCTTGTAAATTGTTGATTAATTTATTATTTGTAATACATTCATCACAGTTGTGAGAAAAATCTTCCTGAAATGTGGAGATAATATACTTCACCTTTTCTCAGTCCCCACCTTGCTGCCTTGCTGCCATGGTTATTCTGAAGATCTCTTAAATTTGGCTGGTAGCTCATGCCATGGCTCAGCAAACCATCAGGCTAAAGTTCTTGAGACCTTAATGAGACTTAAACATGGGCTGAAATGCCCTTTGCTGAACCATCATGTAAGTGTGAGCAAAAACTGTAATTTGGCCTTAACCATTATCATAAACTTAATTTTGTGTTAAATATTCTGTGTCTGAAAATCGAATGCATTTTAAAAGCTCTAGCTTTAACTTACCCATATATGTCACATGTATACCTCACAAATTGAGTTTGGAAATATTCCTGCTAATACCTTGGGGAAATGTCATTTTACAAGTTTGAAGGTGCTACCACCACTAGATCATTATCCTTCTTGTGCTCTTTCATTAATTCATGATAGGAAGAATATGTCACATGCTATGATGCTTTGGTGTAACTTGAGAAATCAGCATACACAGATATATGTCTTGTCTGTAAGTGCATTGAAATTTCCTTACTACTGGAGAAGAAGAAAGCAACTGTGGGAGCGTACGTGTTTGAAAATGGTTGGTTTCATAGTGCAGCAGATTTGACATGCGACAGGATGGTCTTTCCCAGAGTGGTTGTTCTTGTGGATAAGGCTTGTCTTGACCTGCTGCTTCTCTGGAATGCCAGCTCACTTTTGCTAACCACAGAGGAAAGGATGGGAGAACTGGAAGCTCAAGTCCTTCTGAGCTTGTGGCATTTATATTGTGAGACAGTTGCGATCGAGTTCATTTTGCTAAGCTGCTCACCCATAATGGATCTGTCACAGCAACTTGACAACATATTTGTATCCATTTTGGACAGCATTTGCTGCTCAGTGCTCTCCTTGTGAAAGTTTCCAGCAGACCACTCAGATTCAATGTTAGTAACCCCTCCTCTCCCCCTCAGAGTACATCTATCCTTTTCATAGGCTTAATAGGCAGTTGTCTGTTCCAGCCATGCTTTACCTTTGAATTGGTATCAAGTAGCTGAGAGCATCTCTTAATTTGACCCAAATTTTCTCTTGTTCAGTTGGCATAAAGATGGCCTATCCAAATAATGAAGGGTATTTTGTGTTAGAAACTCTATTATTTTTTCCTCTGGAATTAAAAATTTGTTTGAGTTTCAGGTTTATTGGTAAATTACAAAGAGTTGTTGATTTGTTTGTGATGTAGATATGTGGTGGAGTGGTGGGAAAGAGAATAATGGTATCTCACAAACTGAGTATCTGACTTTCCTGCCAACAGTGTCTGGGAAACCAAGTTGTATTTCAGAGACAGGAGCTGCTAAAAAATGAGGAAATAAATGACTACTTTTTCATGTCCAACCACTAATGCTGAAATTATGGAAGTGTATTTAATTCCAACTTCTGATTCAAAATTGGATGTCTTATTCTACTGCAGACTTAGTTTAATATGAAATATAATTTCAGTCTTAGCAGAGCAAGAGGATGTTTTTCCCCCTTCCTTTCTCTTCCCCCAACAAGAGATTTTTCCAGTTCAAATCACTGAATAAACCTTCATGAAGACATCCATTTCTAAAGATAGTAAACTGAGCTACAGGCTTTACCAAGGCCTGGGGAGTCAAGTCAAAATGAAACCACTGACTTTCTTTTCTACTAATTCATCCCCTGGGTCTCTGCTTTTCAGATTTCTTTTTCTTCCTTCCCCTCCTTTTTCTCCCTCTTCCACCTTCAGTGCTGCTTTTTCTCTAACAATACTTATATAACGCTGTCACTCTGTCGGGATGCATCCTATATAGTGTAGCTTATACATGCATTAATAGATCTGGGCAAATCCTTAGGCTTTCAGTTCACTTTAGAGACTTGTTTCCAAGCTTGAGTTCGAAAGAGCAGTGATTTTCCTGGAGAGTGCCAGCTCTCACAGCAGTGCCCTGGTTCCAGGTCAGTGCTTGGAGTTTAGGTTTAATAGGATGTCCTAGTATTTTCCTTGTTCATCTTATACAGCCCCATCTCTAATAAGATAGCATTTGAACTGCTCTATTTGTGTTTGCTGAGGCAGATAAAAATAATAATACTGGTCAAAGGGTAATGCTTGAAAGGGTACTTCTTTTAAAAACAGACACAAGTTAAATGAATTCTGCCATCAAAGTGTGACAGCTGAAAGTTAACTATGACGAGAGAGTGAAGTTCGCTTCATTTTCAACAAGGTCCATTTAGCAAAGCTGTTCTTTTGAGACTTTCTCGCTAGTGAAACTTACTCCAAGAAATAAATAAAATCTCTATCTGGTGCTTCTTTGTGGCATGTTTGTTTGTAGCATTGTCTCCTAGAGCTGTCCATCTGTGGCTTTCTAATTTTCACGGTATCAGTATACTTGCTGTTGGTCTTCCATTGCCTCCCCTTGAAAATGCATGTGGGGGACAAGGAGAGCACTTGACAAATTCACTGCTCTTCTGAGATCTTTCCAGCACTTCTAGTGTGTATGTTAATTGTAAAAGCTGAAATGAAATACCTTGGGCTGCACTGACCTCATAATCTGTTTTTTAGATAGCATATCCATCCTATAAACCCTCTTAGAGATAAATTAAAAATGCCCGTAGAAGAGATAGAGCCTGAATGTAATAATTAAGCAGGTGCTATAAGCAGCAGCCCATTATTCATGTATCAGGTTTTTGTATGATAAAAAGATAAAAAATGTTATTACTGCTTGAAGAGAAACTTGACCGATCACCATCTCCAGCTGCCAAGGGGCAGAGTTGAGTGATTGGCGAAAAATCTTCTGAAAGGGACCCACCACCAGCAGGGCAGAATTTTGCTCCTAAGCAGATCAGTTTTAGGAGTTGCTTCCTCCTTGCTAGGCAGTGCCATTTACATTTTTTTGTATGAATGCTGAATTAACTCTGAAGGAGCAAAAATCTTTCATGAGTGCAAGGTGTAGATGGAAACTGTACTGCTTCTGTACCAGTGTTGTTTAAAATACATTTTTAGCTATGCCTGCAAGATAAAACTAGCAAACCTGTGGTTAAGCAGTGGTGTATCACAGACTGCTGTTCACAGATCATTCAAACTAAAGATTATCGAGTGGTCCCAACCTAGCAGATGAGCAAGAATGCAAAAAATCTGACACCATTTTTAAAATGGAAGGTGGAGACAAAACCAGGGCAATCATTTACTGTGGCAATAAATTCAGATATTTAGCAAGCAGCTTTTGTAGCAAGCTTACTGTTTTCCTTATAGAGATTGTAACCAACCTGGAGTTTTGATTTTGTTTGGGGTGGTTTTTCCACCCTTTCTCAACTGCTTCTCATGAAATTACTTGCAATTTGGGCACAGGAATACCACACAGACAATGAAAAGCCTCATCTGCTTTTGCAAAATGAAATAACTGTGTCTAAAAGGACTCTGCTCAGACAGCTTCCAGAGGGCTGTGTACCACACTGGCTCAGTGCATGCTGAGCCAGGGAGAGGAGAATGTGGAGCCTGGGTAACATGTGCTTTCCTCAATAGTTAGTGGCTAGAGAGATTTCAAATGCATGCTTGTCTTCAGAATAAAACCTTTATGCATGGGATTGATAACCATTGCTTTAAATCTTTGTGTGAAATCATGGCAACGTCACTGGAGAAGAGCCTATTTGAGGGCTGTGATTGCACCGTCACCAGTCAGTCGCATGTCATGGCCACTGGATTATAAGCAATTTGGGGCAGATAAAAAGACTGCCATTGTGCTTTGTACTGTGGCTGGCACAATAAGGCCCCACTGCTAGCTGGCTCTGCTGGGTACTATCAGTCTGGGAGCATTATAACAGCTTGAAAATTCGTAAAATGCACAGACAAGATGTTCAGATAAAAAGGGTACTGGAGCAGTGTGAAACTGAAAAAGCTTTTGAGAGATTTCCTGGTTAAACATTTGCTATTCATCTGTGTTTTTTCATCCCCCAAAAATGTACTTCCTCATAATAAAAAGCATGCATTTCTTTCTTTCTGTAGAGAATAAACATGGCTGCAAAGTCAAAGTCAGGTCTCACTCAAAGTGGATATTTTTCTGCCTACCACTTTTCACATTGTTGAAGACATCACTTTAATTCAGTATTGTGCAATGAGTTAAAATAAAATAAAAAGGAACTTCCCTGAGCATTTTGTGATTTACAAAGCACAGTGGTTCAGATTTCTTGTTTCTGAAGCTACTTACAGTATTCCCCATTTTATGAGTGGAGTCTCAAACACCCTAGCTTTGGTTTTTGAAAATGTTTTCTTTTGTATGAAAATAAGACATGGAGATTCCAAGGTGGAAAATTCTTCAGTTGATTCTTTTGAATCTTGAATTATTTAAGATTGTCACCAGTACATTAATGAGCTTCTTCCTTTCAAAAACCTTTTTGTATTTATAAAACAAGAACTCAAACTTTTTTAATTGTTGAGATTAACTTTTGTAAAAAAAAATAAAGTACAAGAACAGTATAACTGTTTCTTTGTTATCAGTTTACAGTTTGTCATTGTGTTGAACTTACAGTTTAGTAGTTTTCTTCATTGATATCATACAGCAAATCAGTGAATGAGCAATTAGAAATATTTTTCTTGTAAAATGTCTGCATGTTGACAACTCTCTTTCACATATATATCTCTTCAGATGACTGAACATTTGAATAACAGCTAAGTGCTTTTATTCTCTTTAGTGTTACCCTTTGACAACCTTGGGTGGGTGGGACCACAGTAGCAGTTTTGAAGAACCTTCTTTTTCCTGTGACTGGTGATGCAGCAGTGTGGGGATTTGAAAGAGGCTGAATACACTTGGATAAATTTGTTGTTGAGGAGAAAAAAAGTGGGAGTAAAGATTGATTAAATGGAGTGGTTGACAGCAGTTATGTGATTTCCCTAATAAAGTCTCTGACTTCCCTGGGCAAGGACAGTGCTGGAAGTGAGGCCTAATTGCTTGTTTCTCACTTCTAGGACTGAAAGGCATCAGTACCAATGAACACCCATGTCTTTTGTTCTGATTTGGGTATCTGCAGGAGATGACTTGCAAAATCCCCACAGCTGAGAATGATCAGTGGTAGGGCAAACAACAGCTGCCTCTCTGAAGAAGGGATGTATTGTATTGTAACTGTAGTTAAATGAATGCTCTTTTTACCAGGAGCATTCCTCTTAGCTGGAGTCATCTCCCATATGTACTTCAAAGGCTGGAGATATTGCAGTTTGTGACATGTTTCTTTTCCTTTGAAGGTTTCAAAAATATCTATAGAACTGTTCTAAGAAAAAAAGTGACATTTAAATATATCCATTATTTCAATATATTTAAAAAATTTTCTAAGCATAAATTTTGCAGTTAGTGTTGTTTTGTTTACTCCAAAATTGTTAGTAGAACTGAATCTGAGCATTCTGGATTGAAGTGGTGGAAAGGTTGAATACCCTCCTTTCTTCGCCTTCTAAAAGACTACATTGCTTTTAATTAACTGTAGTCTTTTTGCTAAGTAGAATTAAATTGCCCAGCTGTGTAGGTGCTGTGGGCCAGTGGAAGGTGTTGGAAGCTGGAAGCACTGAGACCCTGTTTCCAGCAAAAGCATTCAGGAGCCAATCTATGTTGAGAGTGAAAATAGCATGAAGTGCTTAGCTATGTTTGCAGATCTGGGCTGTAACCACATGTCTTTATCCGGCCAAAATGTGCTGGTTTCTGACTTTTAAACTTAATTGTAGTAAACCGTTATTATTGAGAGTTTTCATATTTCCCAGTGCTATTACACACTGTGATCTAAGCAGCAGTGCCATTCTTGTGTTTATCAAGAATACCAGCTAGTGTTTTAGCTTGGTCCTTCCCTGATGTTTGCTTGATGGAAAATTTGGGGCCTTCTCTAGAATTGTTCATGGAAGATCAAATGGCAAAATCAATGGGGGCCCTTCTGCAAGCTGATGATCATTTACTGTGTGCATAAATTACTTTTTCTGCTGTGTTTCATAGTCCTCCTAGAGCTGCCTTCAGAGTGAGACCACATGGTCTCCTCATGCTTACAGCTGATTTTACTGTGTGTTGTAACTCATGCATAAGTGGATTGCATGATTAGCCTTTCAGTAGCTTTATTTCACCTAAGACTTTATTTGGAAACATGAGCTGGAAAAATGGGTGGAGAGTGATGTCGATTCTGAATTTAACTTCCAAATTATGATCAAACTGTTAAATTTTGTCTCCTTTTTTTTGGTGCATAGTTGGTTCACCCCCTTAGTCACATGCAGTTATTTAGCATTTCTGCACAGAAAGAGATGTGTCTTATTGCTAAAATCAACAACCACATTCTCTCAGATATTCAACTCCATCATGACAAAAACAAGATAAATGTCAGGTTTCAGGGCATCTTGTAGGAAAAGAGCATCAAAGAGCCAATTCCTTAATATCCTTCTTAACTCATAAAGCACATAATTTGCACATTCAAGGGGTTTTTTAATATGTATGTATACATGATCCTACAGTAAAAGAAAAGTACAATATTCTGCTGATTTAATATAGCTCCATATTATAGGTAATAACATTATTTTTCTTTACCCTTCTGCATGTTTACTTATGCAGGATTAAATACTTATTTACTTTAAATTTGAAAAAATTGTTTGATTTTTTTATAATTTTTTTTCTGTTTTGCTTAGTTATAAAAGAACTGCAGTCCTAAAAAATAAGTGTAGTTTTCTTGTTCCACAGTTTGATCAGCAGAAATCATGCTGTCATGTCAAAGAAATATCATACATGTATGTATGTATTATCAAAATGTTTAGTTCTCTGGTTTTTTTTTGTCTTCAAGCCTTTATTATTTTTTTTCTAGGTTCATCAAATTATTAAAATGAGCACTTTAAATGTCGATAGCACAGAAGGGCCAACTTTACTGATGAAACCCAATGATTAAGGGCAAAAAGTTATAGGAAAACTTTATGTTATAGAGTGGTTTTTCAGTAAAATACTAGATGAAAATTCAGATTCAAATAATATAAATAAGTCATATTCAGAAACAATCTACAGTCTGCATGCTGCATTAATGGTCCTGAAATTAGCAGTTAGCATTTAGACAGTAGGTTTTGAAGCAATGTTGTATAGTGTTCCTTGAAAACACCTTCTCAAAATCAGCAACAGTCAAAACTGGGCACTAATAAGCAAGAAAAGGGAACAGAATATGTTGCTATGGTGTTGCATATATACTTGCATAAATCTATGGTGTGTTCATGTGTTGGAGTTTTCATGCTGGTCTGGATTTCTTTCTCAAAAAAGGAAAGGGGACATTGCAAATGAATAAAAAGGCCAGCAATTAAGAGTTTGAGACAACTTCCATATATGAGGAGATGACATTCACTGACACATTTCCACTTTATGAGAAACGTATTTGAGCAGCAGCCCAGAGTTATATGTAACCTTGAACAGTGTGGAAAATAACACAAATTATTTATTCTCTCTCTTATGGTACAAGAAATCAAGGTATCAAGCACAATTTTTCAACTTGACATCTTTTGAAAAGATTTAAAACTGTTGGAAATTCTTTTTACACAAGCAGGCTGTGAAATCATTTAACAAATTATTGGCAAAAGCCCCCTGAAGTGCTATCAGAGAAAAGGTATAGACGCAAACTTTGGCTTGGGAAGTCCCTCGGCTGTTGAGGAAATATTGCTGCCATTCCCTTGCTCGTTTACTCTTTCCTTAGGCGTCAGTTGCTTACAGTGGTAGTCAAAGGCAGAGTAGTGAAAAATAGACATTGCATCTGTCTGATTTTTTTTCCTAGCAATGCCATACAACAAGCACATATAAGTCTTTTAAATAAAAATGTATTTTAAAGGTTGTTTACAGTGCTTAATGTGCTTGGTTTAGTAGATGAAGGGAACTGCTTTTGTTTAAAATATAACATCTGTATATGTTTCATGAAAAAATCTTTAAATCAAAAATACACTGAAATTGAATATTCAGATAGAAGTATTTTGTTACTGACTAGGGAATATTTGTTATTACCATGCCAGTCTAGGTTCTGTTTTTCTTTATTATCAACTTCACTATCCTTGTTTTACCTTTTGAGCATGGTGACCAGCGCTGATGAACAGGGTCAAATTGTATGGGATACAGTCAGAGCTCATTTGCATTCAGGTTGAGCAAGACTGCAATTGCTATCCTGTCTGTGAGAAACAATAACCTTTTACAAGACTGATTTTTAATTGCATCTTTTACTTGGGTGCAGAGCAATCCCTGGAGGATGGTTTTTCCCTTCTTAAAATGGAACAAAAAAAAAAAGAGCAGTGCAAAAAGATTTTGTTCAAGGTAGAAGCAGTGGATATTTGGAACTTACATGCTGGCTTATATTTCTTGTTTATTTTTAACTGAAGAAATACTATGTCAGAGACAATCTTGTAAGAAAATAGTGGGTTTTGAAGAGAGCTTTCAATATTAAGAGAGCGAGATGGATATTTTTGAATTTTTTTTAAATTCTACAAAGCAAATAATCATGATGATTTGCTAGCTTCAGAGTGAGGAAAGTCAAGTTTTACTCTGTTTTAGAAGCTCTTGGATGAAAGATTTCTGCACAATATCACTATATTTCATTTCATTAGTAGTATAACTACAGTATGCTTAGTATTAATATAAACAGAATGCATGTATCAGGTCTTGAAAGCAAAAGGACTCCTAATTCACTAGGATTGTGTTTCATTACATGGTTTACAGGGAGATCCATTAGCTACTACTAAAGCCTAAATGAAAAAAAAGCAAGTTTATTTTCAATTGGTTTGAACTTAAAATGCTTCCACTGTGAAATTTTTAGAGGTCGTTAATCTCAAAATGGTTGCAAAAAATAACTGAATTTGGTTCCTTCTGTCTTTAAGTGTTCTTTGCCAATATCCATTGAATTCTGTTATGTTAGACAAGAAGTAACAAAGAGGCTTGCTGTTCTTGTGTGCATCCACACCTGCTTTGGACTCAGTGGGGTATGGTGCCAGCAAGCCACATATGGCATCACTGATTCTTTGCTTTGAAATAGCTCACTGCTAATGATGGGCATTCCCAGTGCATGACTTGCCTGGAAAAGGGAGCAGGAAATACATTAAATGTTTGTGTGGTGCGGGACACCTACACCAGAGTGTAGGTTTAGACTGACAGCTCTTAGCAAGAGATGCTGCAGCTGAGAGTCAGCAGACCATGGAGCTCTTCTATGGTTGCTGAGATCCAGTGAATTTCCTGGAGAGCTGCCTGAAGTACTCTGTTGGTGACCGGGATTTTCTTGATTGCGGAGCAGGAAATACATTAAATGTTTGTGTGGTGCGGGACACCTACACCAGAGTGTAGGTTTAGACTGACAGCTCTTAGCAAGAGATGCTGCAGCTGAGAGTCAGCAGACCATGGAGCTCTTCTATGGTTGCTGAGATCCAGTGAATTTCCTGGAGAGCTGCCTGAAGTACTCTGTTGGTGACCGGGATTTTCTTGATTGCATTGCAAAATTAACTTTCTTCCTGTTACTGTCCATTTTCAGGGTGCAGGATGGGGGGTTGGTTATATCTTTTGTTTCATATGATCACATTTGGACTATTTGGAGTTATGTTCTTTTGCATAGTGCAGCAGAAAGAAAAAAATTTTCTCTAGGTATCTGTATATGACTTCTTGTCCTGTGTGTGTTTACTTACTTGGGAAGCTGTTGGATGATATTGAAGTTGGAAGTTGGAGGTGGCTCTAGCAGTTTTGCTCCTTTGCACTAGTAAAAATAATTTTTGTTTTTGAGATGAAAAGGAAGGAAACACAGAATTTATGATAGTGATTGTTCTTCTTTGAGATTTCAGCTTATGGCTGGAAGATTATTTAGTGACTTATGCCAAGTGGAATAGCTGCAGTGGAAGACAGAAAAGCAAGTACAATATTGATCGAGTCAAAGCAGCCTGGAAGGTACTGTTTCATAAAAACTTCTCAACTGAAAAAAATGTTCAAATATTTTCCCTTGGAAGACATTGAGAGACAGAGAGAAAGGCCATTGTTTGTTCCCTTGGGAAGCATATTTGATGAGACCCTGAAACATATTTTGAAGGAAAAACCTCCCAGCCAAGTTTGATAACTGATGTGTTAGGACAGTAGTTCAGAATTCTCTCTCTGTACAGGATTTTGAGGCTTTCAGTTTAGAATCATAGAGCAGTTTGGGTTGGAAGGGACCTTTAAAGGTCATCTAGTCCAACTTCCCTGAAATGAGCAGGGACATCTTCAGCTAGATCAGGTTGCTCAGAGCTTCTTCCAGTCTGATCTTGACAGTTTCCAGGGAAACCACCCCTCTCTGTGCCACCTGTTCCAGTGTCTAATCACCTCATTGTAAAATAAATTCTCCTTCATAGGTAATTAAATGCATAAAATTTGGTGCTAATAAGTCTGATAGATAAATCAGAAGTTCTGGTGAATACTGTATGTATTGCCCTTATAAAACTTTAGTACTAAAAATGGAAATGCTTACTCCATTTTGAAAAATACCAACTTCTAAGTTTTACAGGAAACAAGTGCCTCCTAAATAGTTTTGTCAGTGCTCACATATTTTTCTAGCTCTCCTATCTCAGTTATAGTCATATTCGTATGCCTGATAATGCTACAGGTTATGTGGTGGCACAAGTTACTCATACAGTATTCTATAAATTTATGCGCCATAGGATAAACATGGACATCTGATCCTGACTGTATTTTTCTGTCCGAGATGGTTCCCCTTAGCTGTGTTTATAAGGATTCCTATTTGCAGGTTATAAACTGTTTCTGTCTGTTTTGTGTTGTGAAGAGATGAAAGCACAGCAGTGTCTGGCTGATAGGTAATGCTGCAATGCACATTATTGATATTAAATAAGAGGTGAATGTGCAGCAAGTATTTCATAGAATCATCAAGGTTGGAGGAGACCTCTAAGATCATCAAATCCAACCATTAACCTGGCACTCTGCTGTAACCCCTAAACCCTCCAGCACCAGATCCAGATGTCTCTTAAACACTTTCAGGGATGGTGACTCCATGACCTCCCTGGGCAGTCTATTCCAGTGCCTGGCCTTCTCAACAGTGAAAAATGGTTTCCAAATATCTAATCTGAATCTCCCCTGTCTCGGCTTCTGACCGTTCCCTCTAGTCCTCTCACTGCAGGTAGTGGCAGAGAGCAATGAGGTCTCCCCTGATTTGCCTCTTCTCAAGGCTAAACAAACCCAATTCCCTCAGCAGTTCCTCTTATGACATGTTTTCCAGACCTTTTATGAGCCTCTGGACATGCTCCAGCACCTCAATGTCCTTTTTAAAGTGAGGGGCCCAAAACTGAACACAGTACTTGAGGTGTGGCCTCACCAAAGCTGAGTACAGGGGAATGATCTCTTCCCTAGTCCTGCTGGCCACACTATTCTTGATACAGGCCAAGATGTCATTGGTCTTCTTGGGCACCTGTGCACACTGTTGGCTCATATTGAGCTCACTGTCAAGCAGCGCTTCCAAGTCTCTTTCTGATGAACAAGACAAACTATTTTACCAGTCCTGCCCTTTCTTTGTTAAATGTATGAGATCAGCTCTCCCTACTGATGCAGGCTCCTTGGAAAGTCAGTCAGAATGATGTTCCCTGAGTAAGGAAGAAAGAAGAGCATCAGTTCCTGTTCCTGTTCTGCAGAGTACTAACAGTGAAAACATAATTTGTCATCACAGGAAGACTTTGTGGTTGATGTTCAGAAGATCAAAGTAGATTGAAAACTGCATGGATGTAAACTGACAGTCTTACTTTTAAAAAGTAGGGCTGTCCAAGAGTCTGTTGAGTCTACCAGACTTAGAAAGGACTGCAACAACAAAAACTAAAAACAAAAACAAGCAGTTGTTATGGTTCTAATAAAGGCTACACTTGAGGTTTTATCTGTTGTTTTAAGGAGAGAATAAATCAGTATATGGGAATTTGATTTTTTTTCAGAGTTCTATTTTGCAACTTATCATGTTCTGTGTCCAAATTTTGTAATCTGTTAGTAAACTAAATGTTGTAAGAGACTATTAAAAATGTTAGAAGCTTTTCATATTTTCTAGATAGTGTGATCTGCATTTATTTCAAATATCACATTGTAATGACAATCAAAGTAATTTTTTAGATACTTGAGGTCTTAGCAAAAATACAAGTTATGAAAGCTATTACTCATTTTTCTCTCTGTTAAAGTCTTATCTAACAGGGAGTACAATACGATTTAATGAAATTCCTCTGATATTTGAAACTGGAGATTGCATGCCTTTTAGATCTAATTCCAGTATTTTGCTGTGGTACGTAGCATCTAGCAGAGGATTTCTTCAATCTTAGAAATGGTAGTAGTAGTCTTCTATAATTTCGGTTCTTTCTGATTGCTCTTATTGGAATATCTTTACATTTTCAGGAAGGATTTAGTATGATGGAAGCAACCCTCCTTCTCCCCCCAAACTTAATTAATCAGTCCTTTAGGTGACTAATTAGACATGCTGAATTTTCAGTGAGGTGTAATGTTTCATCTAGTTCTTCACGCCTATCACGCAGCTGGTATCTGTAAACTGAAAGAGGATGTTGCTACAGTGCATGGTTCCTAATAAAATTCAAATTAAATAATCACCTCAATTACAGATTAAAAACTCAGGTTCAACAATTATCCAAAGAGCTCTACTTCATTGAAAATCCACAGTCATGTAACTACTCCTTTCTGAATTTATAGCTCTCTCACACAGACATAATTTAGATTTACCTTAAATTGTGCCCTAAATTGTTTCCATTATCTCAACCTGGAGCAGCCTGTGTCTATTCCTGGAATATGATATCATTATTCTTGAACTACATTACCTACAGGGTATGGTATCTTTTCAATGCAGAGCATTATTAAGGAAACCTTTTTCAGTTCCTGTTAGTGCTTAGACATTTGAGTCCGTTAAATGTGGAAAGAGGAGGACTGTATCTAGAGGTATTCATTCTGGTTATGGTAGTGGTCTTTAAGAACATTCTTATTTATTTATAGGTTATACCAAGTTTTTTTTTATGTCCAATCTAATGTTTATAATACAGAATTATCACTGAGTTGGAAGAGACACACAAGCATTATCGAGTCCAACTCTTGGCTTTGCACAGGACATCCTCAAGAATCACACCATGTGCCTGAGAGCTTTGTCCAAGCATTTATTGGACTCTGTCAGGCTTGGTGCTGTGACCAGTTCCCTGGAGAGTCTGTTCCAGTGTCCAGCCACCATCTGGGTGAAGAACCTTTTTCTAATATCTAACCTAAACCTCCCCTGACACAACTTTAGGCCATTCCCTCAGGTCCCGTCACTGGTTGCCAAAGAGATCAGTGCTTGGCCTTCCACTTCCCCTTGTGAGGAAGTTGTATACAGCAGTGAGGTCTCCCCTCAGTTTCCTCTTTGCCAGGATGAACAGAACAAGTGACCTCAGTCACTCCTTATACGGCTTCCCCTCAAGGCCCATCACCATCGCTGCCCTCCTTTGGATGATTTCTAATAGCTTTATATCTTTATTGTATTGTGCTGCCCAAAACTGCACACAGGATTCAAGATGAGACTGCAAGGCAAGGACTGCAGCGCTACTTTCCACCATCTAATTCCCCGCTCTGTAATATTATACTATCTTTCATAAATTAAAATGAGTAATGGTGTTAGGTGGAGAAGGAACAGATGAGTTTTTATTACTCCCAAGCCACTGTCACCGAAAGAATACCAGTTTACTGGGACAATATTTCTGGTGGAAAGGTTCAGGTTTCCAGAGACTTGGTCAAAAACACATGGGAATTCCTTTCTTACAAAGTCATTTTCTTTTTCTTGTCAAACACCCAGTTGTTATATTATTTCCCCTCTTGTGATCCAAATTCATTTTGATTTACTGCCATTCTCTGGAGAGCCAGATTTCTATAAAATAATGGGAAATCTTTCTCTATGCTTAATCAAAAACATATCTTTTTAAAGGTTGTAACAGAAGACTTTGGGAACAAGGGCTGATCTGTGTCATAGAAGAAGACAGAGTAAGCAGCAAATTAGGATCACAGATTATCCACATAATAATCACCTGAAACAAGGGAGTTCTTTACTTCTAGTATAACTTCTGATTTGTGGTTTTCCTTTGTATTCGTGACATAGTGTTTTGAGAATGAATGGTTGTTGACTATGAATTTGTGGGTACTGCTGAAGTGTTAGATATGTGCTTCCAACAATTTGCCTAATGTGAAATGTGTGTATTGACTTTCAGGTGATTTCAGAAGAAAATTTTGCCTTGGGTTTCTGTGGAGGTACAATACTAGCAGTGCTGTTAGACTTAAAAACTCAGCTTATTGATCCATGGTGCAAACACAGAATCTTAGAATAGTTTGGGTTGGAAGGGACCTTTAAAGGTCATATAGTCCAACTCCCCTGCCATGGACAGGAACATTTTTAACTAGATCGGGTTGCTCAGAGCCTCATCCGACCTGTCCTTGGATGTTTCCAAAGATGGGGCATTCACACCTTCTCTGGACAAGTTGTTCCAGTGCCTCACCACACTTATATTAAAGAATTTATTCATAATACCTAATCTAAACCTATCCTCCTTCAGCTTATGTTCATTCCCCCTTGTTCTATCACTATATGCCCTTGCAAAAAGTCCCTCTCCAGCTGTCTTGCAGGACCCTTTTAGCTACTGGAAGGTGCTCTAAGGCCTTCCCAGATCTTGCTCTTCTCCAGGCTAAACAACCCCAACTCTCTCTGCCTTTCAGCAGAGGTGCTCCATCCCTACAGTGTTCTTTGTGGTCTTGATCTGGACTCTCTCCAACAGGTGCATTCCTTCTGTGCTGAGGACACCAAAACTGGTGGAAGTGCTTCAGGTGGTGTCTCATGAGAGTGGAGTGGGTGGTTCTCTAAGGGACTGCTAAAGCTTTGGCCCTACTGGTCAAAGATGAAGTGCTGAGGCTGATGAAGCTTTGGAGGCTGAGACCATGCTTAGGAGAAAGCAAATGAAGAATAACCTGAAGGTCTAATTTGATGTTCTGTCTGCAGCTGGTGGCTCAAATCTCTGTTGGAATAGGCACTATCTATCAAGGGGGTAATACAGTTAATTAAAATTTAATTTACAGGCAGTGCTAGCAGTCAGTGCTACCATCTACTTAAGTGACAGGCCAGATATTCAAGGCAGAGAGAATTACTTGTTCTGTGGCCATGAGGAAGAGTGCAAATGTGAGACTAGTCCTCTCCTTCCTAAGAGAGTAATCCTACAGAAGCTATAGAGTTTTTCCAAATGTCCCTGGAATTTCAGGTCTGATCACATCCATACCTGTTCATTCC
>NW_008660855.1:67670-108266 GCF_000695815.1 Acanthisitta chloris
AATCTGGGCAAAGAAGCATGTGGGATCAGGAGGGGTCAAGAGGTAGGGGCATGGCCTGGCACAGTAGAGTTGCTGTTGCAGGGTTTTTCCATCCACAAATTGCCCAGGGGACCTGGCTTGCTCCATGGCTCCTTTGGCCATGTTAAAAACCAGAAAGATTTAAGAGCTGGTGGAGCATTCACTGTGCTAGCACAGAAACTGGTGTTTGATTGTGTGATTTTCGAAACCCGTTAAGTTTAAGATGTGAAACCTCTTAAGCCACCCAGCATGATGTGATGTTTGTAATGATTTCTTAACTTTTCAAAGTTTCCATGCTTTCTATCCATGATTCCTTAAGGAATACAAAATCAGTGCAAACTGAGAATGGACAAGCAAACTTATTTGCCCTACCAACAAAGAAACAGAAGTGATAGTTGTGCCTGAAATAACTGAATCTGGAATTCTGTCATCTTTATGTTTACATCATCTTTCATGAGAATATAGATAGTCTTGTGTTCTGCACCTTCTCTTAAGCCTTTTGCCGTATATATTGCTCTGTGAGGTTAACCAGTGAAAAGTCATCTGTTTATAGGAAGGCAGGTAGAGCCCATGTACCTTCTCACATGCTGTATTTACTTCACTAGTTGGTTTGAACCATGATGTAATACCAGAGATCCAGTTTCAGTAGATTACTCAGGTATGTCCTCATGACCTAATGACCACGAAGGCAGTATCAAATTAATACTAGGCATGTACTTATGTACTCTGCTAAAAGAGGCTAATTGATTAAACTCTGTCCAGAGTGATCAGATCAGACCTGTTGAACTTGAGTTACTTCACTGTCAGGTGACAGGTTTTTGCTGTTCACTGAAAATTTTTACTTATTTTTTTTAACCAAGGCTTCTATTGATTGCACAGATTTTTATATTTTATTATTTACTTAGCTTACTGAGAAGTAGAAAGAGTTATTTTGGGTTTTGCACAGTTGGCAGAGAAGAAAAAAAAAATTACTCTAAGTGCAGAAAAGATTCTCTTTTCCTGATACATTTGAAATGTAATTTTGTCTGGCAATTAGAGCCAATGAGAGACTGACTGGCTGGGTATATCATGTTATGGCCATGATCAAACAGAGTTCACTTTAATTAATCTGATTATTGTACATTTTGTGGTACTCTAAAATTGTTTAGACTCCTTGACATTTATTAAGAATAAACTTCTCTTTTACCTAGGGATGATTTCATGATGTAGAATTATTAATGGTTAGTCATAAGAAACTAATCAAGTTAGAGGCTGCATGAAGTGAGGGGATGAGCACAGAACCAACAGCTAAGTTCTTATGTTAATTTGATACATGATCTTGGAAAAAATCTCTTACGGCTCGCTGCAGTCTCTTGATTTTCCTTCAGCTAAGGAAGGAATATTAATACTTATCCCTTACTTTGCCAGTGTTGGGAGAATTAGCTAATGCATATGTTTATAATCAAAATGTTAGTTTCGAGGGTGTCAATTTTTTAAATCAAATTTTATATATGTGTGTGAGTATTCAGATAATTCATAATGAAACCAGAGACCTGATTATGCTATTTATATCTTTAATTGACAATCTATTAATTTGAAATCACCAACAGGAAGACTAAAACTCTAGGAGAATAAACTCTGTTTTTTCAGACCTTTATGTATACATGTAACGCAAAATTTTACTTGCCCTTAACTGCTTACTGATTTATTTGGAGTGAAATAAATGTCATGTGTATCAAAATATCAATGTTTTGATTTTTATTTATTTTTTAGTAATTTGTTTAAAGTGACACAGAATCTAGGAGCAGAACTTGGTTCTTCTGGAGTCCTCACTTACTCCATGTAATGGCAAGACTCTCTGAGTGTTAAATAACTTGGACTTGCCTGTGGTGTAAGCTTTTTTAAGTTAAAGACTCAAGCTCTGAGATAAACCTTATGTATTTGTGTAAAAACTCATTTGCTTTCATTTCAGTGAAATGCTGTAATCCTTTGGCCACCAGAGTATTTTCCTCCAGAATGTGAAATGCTGTTTGAAGAAAACACTGAGACCTGAAACATGAAAAGTCCTCAGTGGCATTGTGTGTTCCTTATCAAGCAATTACACATCCCTAGTAATAAACATTTAAAATTGTGGAGTCATGCAATAACTTAAGATAGAAGGGATCTCTGAAGGCCATCTGGTCCAAGCCATTGTCCCACTCAGCACCTGCACAAAACAGGGCTGACTTCAAAGTTGGAGCTAATTTCAGAGTTAGATTGTGTTACACGGAGCCATCTAGAAATTGTCTGCTATTTCCATCTTCCTCACAATTTATTTTGGTGGGATTTCTTATCTGGCATCATCTGTGCATTCATAGTATTTAGTCCTCTTCTACTAAACCCAGTAATAATGTATTTCAGCAGATTCAGTCTTTGATCATCTTGTCTACAGTTTCCTGGACATCAAGCTTTCTCAAATATGCTTGTGTTTTTGGAGGTAAAGTTTAGTCAATAAAATAATAAGGAAATATTTGCCTTGAACAGTGTCTGGGCCATTTGACTGAGTTACAAGTAACAACCTGCAATATTGTTTCACTATGAGATAATCAAAAGCAACACTTAGTATCCTATGTTGAAATAATGTTAATGCTCTATCCCTCAGAAAAATAATGTTCAATCGTTCAGAAAAAGAGATAGGTGTAGACAGGGAAAAAAAAACCAAAACCAACCAACCAACTAACCAAACAAACAAACAAGCAAGCAAACAAAATGCAAACAGACTCCAGGACTACTTCTGGCCCCTTTTCCCCCAAGCCTCCTTTTCTCCAGGCTAGACCCTGTTATCTAGCACCTTTACCACCTTCCTTGCTCTTTGGATGTAAAATCCAAAGTATAGCTTCATCCTGGAGGAATCCATCTCATTAGCTCTGAGATTCCTTTGTGATGTGAACCGAAGTGTGAAGTGAGGACATCTAGAAGACCTGCTTCATCAGTGCACCACAGTTTCAGACTAAGACACTGTTATAGACACACTCTTAGTCATTTCATGGATTCATTTGAAAGGACCTAAATACTTGCCTGAAAGGTAGTCTTAGGATTGGTCATGGGGTCATGGATAGAGTCATGGCCTAGATTTAGGTTAGCCTGAGTGACATCAGAAGTAGGCTGTTCGGGTTTGCTGCTATGACAGATCAGAACTACTAGAAACCTGAGCTTTTGTGCAAAGTAAAGGAAGGGAAACAAACAATTCTTCATAGTATTTGTGTCAAAATTCTAGTTTGAATTAAACTGAAAGGAAGCTGTGCCAGAAATGCTCAATGAAACTGTTACAGAAAACCTAGTTTTCAGGCTTTTGCCAGATCGAGCCCACTGCAACCAGATGACATGTTTTCTAAGCTCACTTAGATAAGCTCACAAAACATTGACAGGAGCTTTGTTCCAGCAGGCTTCATGCCCCATTGCATATCATCTGTTCTTCTGCAGCCAGCATAAACACATCTACAGTGTACAGTGTGCCTTGGTGAATTTCAGCACGGTGCCACAGTCTGTCTGTGCCTGATTTGGACCATGTTCCTACTGCTAAGTAAGCCAACAGTGCACAGATCCAGCCCTTAGAACCATGGCACCATGACTGCAGGATGCCCACATAAACCTACTTCAGTTTTTTGGTAATGCTATTTATTAAGTGTACAGTGATAACTTATAATAATGTTTGTTAAAGTAATTTTTAGTGACACAGGCGTGGGCTTTCCTTTCCAATTTTTCCTTCTGTGGCATTTGCAAAATGCCTTTTAATGACTTCTAAGCCAGGAAACTATTATCAGTATTAGTAGTTCGTACTCTCAGAAAACTCATTCTTTGCCTGAACAGATGATATGCTGCTTTCCTCAGGTGTGACAATGCAAGTAAATACCCTGCTTTCAAAGCATAAAATGGTCTCTGCTCTGAAACAGAAAAAAAAAGAATTGCAGTAGATAGCGATAATAAGCAACTCAAATGTTGAATAGTTAAGAAGTGAATAAAATCAGTAATTAAATCCGTTTTTCTGAGTTGTTTCTGAAGGTATGGTTTTAGTCTGAGTTGTAAAATATTGAGCATGTGTGTTAATCAGTTCAGACAGATTTCCTTCCTTTCCACATACAAACATACTATCTGGTTTTACCTGGTAGCATTGTTGTGCAAAAACATATTTTAGAATCGCCTATTACTTACATTGGAAATAAAAGGTTTGGTATTTTCTGAGGGCTCTTACAACAAAATAATTCTGGCAGAGTTAATACAAGGACATCTTTCAGTGCTAATGGTTTGACAAGTAGCTTCCTTGAAATCAATGAAATAAATTGCTTCTTTAAAAATACATTAATATATCTGTTGACTCTTTGGGCACTGACTGTGAGCCCTCATAATAATCCTATGCAATGGTATCAAGCTTTTTCAAAGAATTCCATGATCTACTTACCACTACACTGAATTTGACATCCCAGTTGCATGTGGTATAAGATAAGGTGATGCTTGTTTTCTCAATAATGAAAACATTGTATGAATATAAAAATACCCACCTAGAATATAGAATTTTTTTTTCTTACTAAGCACTCAGAAATCAAGGATTTGTTTTCTCACTTCAGGAGCAGTAGGAAGCAAAAAATTAAATCTGAAATTAAAATATGTTTCATCTCTTTAAAATGATACACATTGAAAGGAAAGGAATGTAAGCAAAAATAACTTTTTTCCCCTGTTACATAGGTTTTATCTAGCATAATATTTCCTGAGGAGGAATCGTAATACTGCCAGTTAGATGGTGAAACAGTAACTGAAAATAGAGACAGTGAGCAATAATATGCAGAATTAGTAAATTCAAGGGAATTTATGTCCTTAAACTTTGGCCAAATTTGAATCCCTTCAGAAATGAAAGACTTGTGGCCTTTGAAACACAATTGTGTGGATATGTATTTCACTTGCTTCTGATTTACAGCAAGGTAGCCACTTTGTGACTGTCTGGTCATTGTGTATGGTTTTATTTCTGTAGTGTCTGAACAGTTTATGATTCTTAATAGGAGTTTACATCTCTCTGAGTGTGGAAGTATAATTTTTATATTAAGGGAGAATCAAGACACATAAAGTTAGGTCATTTCCTGTAAATATAGAAAAAAAATATAGTCAGAATTCAATCAGAGACTCAGAAATTCTCTGTAGTGTTTCATTCTAACTGCATCTCTCTTTCTTTCTCCCCCCTTCTTCTCTTTCTTTTTTTTTGGTTTTGTTTTGGGGGATTTTGTTTTGTTTTGTTTTGTTTCTTTTTCTCTCCTTAAACCTAATTTCCTAAGGAAACAAGACTCTCATGATCATATCTGAGAGTTGTCTTCTTTTTAAACCAACTTCAGGCACACTTGACAGAGAAGTGGATTTCTAAAGTAATTCAGTTACAGTGACTGTCATAAGAAGAGGAAGGCAGGCTATGTTTGTACCCTCAGTGGGCAAAATAAAACTGAAAAAGATCAGTCCATGTTGAACACTAGGCATTGCACAGTCACACATTGAGAAGTCCATGCTTATTGGTACTGATTCCCATGATTTTTTATTTTATTTTATTTCAGTTGCATTGGACATTTTCCTTGTTGCAGACAAAGTATCAGTATGACAGTGCTGAGTGTTTTATACAGGTGTGATTTTACATGCTCATACATACATGTATATGTATGTTTCTTGACCAAAGTAAGTTCAGAAAACAGAAGAATCCATCCTATTTCCCCTGTGACTTCAGACATTCTTAAATAAATTTCTAGTTTCCAGACTAAAAGGAAAATAATGAGCCTTCCATGAACTGACTGGGTAACATTATTCTAGGTCCAACTGCTTTGCACAGAAAATGCCTGTTTGCTGCACACATACTTAAGCATGGTTCCATGTGAAGAGCAGTGGTTTGGGTATGATAAATGATGTTACAATGACTGACCTAATATGTTCTTGGCAAGGAAGAAATGGGGCTAAAAGCATAGAAATATTTATACCAAAAAGCATTGTTGGGACAAATACAAAAAAATCCCAAAACACAACCAAAACTCAAATTTGGATAGATTGTTGTAACCCCTTCATTCAGATGTTGAAGTAAAGTCTTGCCTAAACAGTTTCTTGGATGGCAATAGTTATTAGTCTGTCTTACACTTAAACCATTGAAAAATTGTTCTCACTTAGTAAAGACTTTACTGAGTAATAGAGCATCCTTGCAAGCCTTGCAGGTTTTTTTTCCCAGAATAACTGTTGTGTTTGAATGTATATTGCAGTTCTGGTAGAATTAACTCTACTGTGTGGGTGCTGGAGATTGAAAGCTAATTAATGATCTCTAATAATATGTCTGAGCTCTACTAATAGTCAAATGAAAACTCCTCTGTTGCAGCTTGTGAAGAATAACGCATTTTAGAATAGACTGTTGCTCTTTATTATTTGCATTTCTAACAGTACACTGAGCTCATTTTTCTGGAAAGACTGCTCTAGAACTGAAAAACTGTCCCCAAGACCTTTGGTGCAGGAGCCTTCCTTGATGTTGAATGGGAGGTTTGTATGCGGTAGCACACCAAGCTACATTTCTGTCTGTTAGATTTCCAGCTCTGGATTGAATCTCACCCTCCAAGCTGGCGAGCATTTGAAAACAGTCTGTTTCTGTTTTCTCCTGGCTTATTGCTGAGCATAGTTCATCCTCTCCCTGCCATGTTCCTATCCAAACTGCTCATGCTGTTCATGCATGAGTGGATAATCTCTGAAGCTGGCATGCTAACAGCACTCTTGAGAACTGCAGCTGCATGTCCAGCCATGGGTTGAAAGGGGTGAGAACTGCACAAGTGATTCAATGACTGGCTATCTATCAAGTGTTGTGGTGTATATTAGGATGGAGAGAGTTGGACGTGGCTGGGTTCTGTTCTTAACACTCCTGGCTAGTGGAAGGGAATATGTGCCAGAATGCATTTGCAGTATAAAGGAGGGTTGCTTGAAATGGGGTAGAGTTTGGCAGCCAGACCAACTGGAAAACCCTGTGCAAATACACAAATACATAATGTGTTGTTTATAAATGGCAGACAGAGGAAGAACTGCATGCACATTCTCTGGATCTAAGAAACCCTACATCAGATTGAGTCTGGGTGTATCACTGGTGTGGTACCTGCTCACTCTATGGTCTACATGCACAGCTCAGGGCACAGAGCAGAGACAGACCTGCACGGCTTGCTTTAATTCCCAGCTGATAATATTGCTGACATAACTTCTTTACCTTAGACTTAGTTTATTAAAAGTGGTGATACAGCCCAGAGGTAGTATTCTCAGGACCAAGATTTCTAAAAACAGTAAGAACTTGTTTGAGCAAACTGCCAGACTAGTGTGGCAAGTTAGGAAGAAAAGAGTTCTGGAAGAAGGTTGAGAGTTCAAATGTGCTCTTTTTTTTTTTTTATTTGACTTGCTAATCGGTGATGTGTATTGAGTCAGGAAGTCCTGTTTCTCTGGAAAGAAAAATGAGATTTGACAGATCTTCAGACTATTTATGTGATAAGTGGGTGAAACAGTTTGAGTTAGTTTGGTTTTTTCCCTGTACGTTTAACAAAAGCCTTTGTGTGTGCATGCACACAGGCTGTATTTTTGTTTTCATTGTAAAGTAAGGAAAGCAAAATATTGCTGCTCTTGTTTGCAGAAAAATAAATTAGAAGGTTGTAACACTGCAAACACTTCAAAAAACTCTCTTTTTAGTTAGCGTTGTTGCACCCCTGGTTTATAATAGATTTAAGGCAGATGTTTTCCAAGCAAGAAAAGCAAGGATGGGATCATGTGTGCATGGATATTGGTTGGGTTTTACAAGGAAATGTAAAACTCGAGCAATGTGTGTCTTCCTGAAATGGTTCATGACTCTGCCACCTTTTAACAGCTTGAATTAAAGTAATTGTAGTACAGAAGATTGCATGAGAGGTATAAAGATGGGTAGAATTTGACCTGGTTTAGACACCAAATTTAGTTCTCCAAACTTGCCTCATTGTTCTCCCATCTACGTAACCACTGCAATTGGTCAGTTGCTTTGTATGGGGCTTAAATCTCTATTTAAAAGTACCCAAAGACAAAAGTTTAGAAGTGAGGTGAAATTTTGCAAGAGAGAAGAAAAACACTGAGTTTACTGAGGAGGGTCTGATTTCTGCCTAAATATGGAGCGGTTGGGATTGCATTACATGGTTTGTTTCATTGAAGGGCACATGTGAAAGGCATCAAAGGGATGGCAAACTCTGTTGCAATAAACAAAGTAGTTCTAGCATGTATCTCTTTAATTTGTAATTATTTAACAACAGAAGATTATGATGAACATTTTTTTAACTGCTTCTCAAATTTCTGGATGAAGAAACGTAGATGATATTTATAATTAAGTCAGTGCTCTTGCATTAATTACTGAGTAGTGGAGTTGCTTTACAAGATTTTTGCATGTGGCATGTTGTATATCCTAAGTTCACAAACATTTCTTCTCGGGGATTGTTTTCACTCAGGTCAACCAGTGCATGTGGAGGGAGGAGGGTATTATTTCACATAGTTTTGGATGAATGCCTCTTGCAGAACCAGAAATTTCAAGCTCTTCAAAAAACAACTAGTGGCTTTTAAAGAAACTTGTGCCCCAGTCCTCTGAAGCAAACAGTCCACACCCCAAACTCAATATGGATTTGCAACTCGTAACATGATCCCAGGGTCAAGCTCATAGTTCAAAGTAACATTAGACAATCACTGTTCCTCTAAATGTATTTTCATAAGAGGAGTTAGTCTTTATCATTTATAGAACAGTTCTCTTGATCTGTTGCACTTGAAATATTCTCATCCTAATCTTCTCTCTCAGGACCATTTCCTCCTTTTCTGCACGCAGGAGCAAGAGCTGTCACACACAGCACGCACACTTAAAACTGGAAGACTGAGTGAACAGAACACTGCAAAGCTGGAACAAATTGCAGCAGAAAAATCAGGTTGTCAAGGGAATGTTGAGCAACATGAAGGCAGTGGGTTTATCCTCTCAGTAGATCTGCTGCGTTCATTGACACAGGACAAAGGCTTGATATTTGCTCTTCAATTCAACTTTCTGACTTGTCAGGTAGTGTACAGCCTTTGTGCCTTTGGGTCAGCTGTCTGATAGACTGCATGCATCAGGCTTGCACAGCTTTCTTACAGGGGAGGAAGTAAATCTCTTCCTAAATATGCCACTCCCTAAGTTCTATAATTTTGCCACTCCCTGTTAACTGTATTTTAAATAATTCATTATAAAGGAAGATAAAAGGCAACAAAGTTTTGAGCTATGAATAGAGGTATTCCAATTTTTCATAAGGATAGAGAATTACACCAATATATGTTTAAATAAGTTGAAACCTAATTATCTAAAATTATTTTAAATGGTCTGTTTTAAACTACTCATTTCTGGGATACTGTTTTATCATAGTCACCTGAAAATTGCCTTTTCTTTCAAGATTCAAATTAGGATCTACCAGGAAGGTTTGGTAATTTTATATTTTTGGTTTAAATATTATAAAGTTTACTCCTATATCTGTCATTACGTTGTTGTCTTTTTCTGTCACTTCTAGTTTCTTTCTATTTAGAGAGCAGTCAGGGGTGTCACACCTCAGGATAGCCTGGGACCTGCCTTATTGATATGAAGGCAGCTGGGAAAATCTCATGCCTCTAAAAGAAGCCAACAGTAGGTGATGATGCTTATCCAGCTGAGCCAAGTATGTTTAAAGATTTTTGGGGAGCAGGAATTCCTCACTCTGGGGAGTGAACCTGGGAGTCTGGAGTAGCAGATGGGCCTGGCTTCCCCAGCAGGATGCAGTGACAAATAGAGAAGGCTATGGAGAGGAAGGGCTGATGAAGCAGGATTGCAAGTCATGTCTGCTGTATTCTCAAGTTACGAAGTCATGTTCATGGTACTAGGATGCTGCAGTGGGCTTTTTGATATAGACCTCTCTTCCCCACAAGCTTCCTTAGGATGAAGTAATATCCAACAGACATTTTAGAAGCATGAGTTTGTGGACATAAAATATCTCTCCATTCTAAAATTTGATCCCTCATCTGACTGACTTACTGTTGTTACTCACGGTTCTAGAAAATTTCTTAGCAAAACCATTTCCTGGGTTAGCTGGATATTATTTCTCCTTCTTGTTATGAGGCTCCTCACAGTGAATTGTTCATTGCATGGATGTATTTGTCCATATTTTTATTTTGCTGAGAGTGCCCTCTCTTTTCCTATCTCTGTTACATGACAACACACAGCTGAAGAGTACCAGTCAGATATACCATTTTGAGCTGGACGTGTTGCACTCAGAATTTACTTCATGTGACACAGCAAATGTTCAGGTGAATCTTTCTGAAAAGCAAATGCAGTATTTTCCCCACTGTCTCTGGTTAACGGATGAGTCACTGTCTCTTCTGTAATTTTTAGGCTGTTATAAAAATTACCTACAGGCAGATGGCTTTCATTTCAGTAGTAGTTAAACCATTTTGAGCTGGACGTGTTGCACTCAGAATTTACTTCATGTGACACAGCAAATGTTCAGGTGAATCTTTCTGAAAAGCAAATGCAGTATTTTCCCCACTGTCTCTGGTTAACGGATGAGTCACTGTCTCTTCTGTAATTTTTAGGCTGTTATAAAAATTACCTACAGGCAGATGGCTTTCATTTCAGTAGTAGTTAATTCTTACAGCCATTTTACAGATTTCTATTCAAGTTTTGAAACATCTGCAGTGGGTTCTTTTCAACATCACAATAGATTTATTGTATGCCATGTTTGTGTTCACAGCTTAAATGTGAAAACAAAGAATGACTCTGCTGAGATAAAGGATAAGTTGCTGTGCCTTTGAGCATGATGTTGTCTCTGTCACCGGTCCTAGGCATCTCCCAGTTTGGCCAGAAAAAGAGGGACACTTTCATGAGCAGGATGAAAAGAAATGAAATCTGTACTAAACAAGTGCTAAAGATCCTACGATCCATATTTGGTTTTTATAGTAGCACCTTGGCCTCACTTTCAGATGACAGTGGTAGCAGTGCTTCTTAATAAGCCTTGTACCCAAATTATTGTTGGGTTCCTAATTTTAATGAATCAAGCCTCATTATGATGGTGAGCTTCCTCTGCAACTGTCTGTAGCTGAAAAATTGCCTGAATGAGTGCTGTAGGGGAGTTGAAGGGGGTTTGTTTATTTTGGAAAACATTGCCACTGTTTTGATACTTTTTCCTTTGCTACCTACTTCTACTTCCTCTCCTGCTATGATTTTCTTTGAAAAGCAATGTTATGTTTACCTTCTGACAGTGAAGGATAAGTTTTTCTCAGCTGTCAAACAGGAAACTTCAATTTTTGTTTGACCTAGAAACATTTAATGGCAATGTCTTTTTCAGTGTCAGATAGCAGGGCTGGGGAATTTGGGAGCAATCTATGAGATATTAAAAAGGGGTCTGCTTCACAATGCATGAAAAAGTAAAATCATGTGAGAGGTAAAATAGATCTTTCATTACTTGTTAGAAAGCAATAGGGGAAGAAATTGATAAAAGCAAAGTAATATAAGGTAGATTTTTATCTTATGGTACCAGACATTGCTTTTTCTTCTAAGTAGACTACCTAGAAACTACTGTACAGAAAGCAAAAATATTTGCTCTCACTGAACAAGTTACAGGGGATAGGAAATTTGGAGCTCACAATTCCAGTTGGGAATTTCAGCTTAGATCTGTGGGTTCAGAGATGCCCAAGTTTACCACGAAGCACTACCATATTGAATAAGTCTGTCAGGCCTTTGTTCAGACAAACATTGCTGGACATTAACAATATCCAGTTCTTGTTTTGAGTAAAAACAGGGAGAAAGTTATGAATTAGGAATTTCATACCATGTTACATGATGACTGACTTGGTTTTGGCACAGTAATACTTCTTGAACATTTTGTTCATTTTTCTCTTTACACCATGAAGTCCCATGACATGTATTTCTTAAAGCTGAGCCTGAACATGAACAAAGCAGTCTGCTTTTCTTGCTTTGATTGTGAGTGCTGTTGTGGCATGATGTATAGCAGATTTGCTAGGACTCTGGACAGTGACAATGTTGTAGATCTTGTGGGCATGATGTTGCTTAGACATTCTACTTGTCTGTACTAACTTCTGCATATAACCTTTTACAGTCTACTGTGTGCTTATTCCTTTTTAACAGTAAGCGTAACTAACTGTTAGGTTCACTTTGTTGTAGTTAATAACCTATCTTTATACAGATATCTAATTTCATAGCATAAGGTGTTTGGTTGAGGTTTTTTAAATGTTTGTTTTAATTTCTTTGTTATATAAATATCAATGTTTCTGGTTGTGTGGGTCCTGTACACATGATTGTGGGAGATCTAGGACTCATTACACTCTTATACTTTAAGGCATCCATCCATGTATTACTCTTCTTTCTCAAGGCTATGCACTTTTATACCCTTTTCATTATACAAAATTGATGGCTTGTGCCTATAGACATAGAATTACATTGCATAGATATAGATATCATTACAGGGCTTTTGTGTTCTGTATTCATTGAAAGGCTTTTGTCTAAAAGTGTGGTAGCTGTTCAACTGATATTCTCAAAAGAATAGTCAGTCTGTCAGACAAGGAATTTGATTTTTTTCACATTGCCATTGACTGTCCATGAATAATGTATGATTACATCAGTCCACCTCTAGCATTATATGCAGGCTGAAGTACTTAGGAAATCTATTTAATGACATTTTCAGCTAAGCAGCATTGAATGCTGCAGTGGATGAAGTAATGGTTCTTGATAGCACTGGGAAAGTTACTGCTGTTAATTTATGTTTGTACAGCTTCCAGCAAGCCAGTATGTTTAAGCCAGCTTGGTTATCTTACAATTGGGACTTCTGGCAAACCAAAACAGTCAGGACTTCAGCATCAGGACTTCTAGATGCAGTGCAAGCAGACTCTGATCCCACTTACATATATTTAAGTGGAATAACTCCAGATTTCATTAGAGTTGTTCCCCACATATATGACTGAAATCTGACTCTGGTTACCCCAGGACTTTAGTCAAATAAACAGCAATAATTGTAATGCAAGTCAAGCTATAATTTGATATCTCTATGGCACAAAGTCTGAAGAAAGGTATTGATTAGCGGTTGTATTTATTTTGTGGATTATTTATACATTTTACTAGAACTCTGTGAACAATAAATGTTACATCCATATCTTCAAAGCAGAGCTTACATTGTGAAGGAAAGGCAAACAATATTTTATTAGTTTTGAATGAAGCACATACAAACAGGACAGCCTTAAAATGTTAACAATTAGAAAGGAATAGTGACATTCAAAACTGTAGGTGTTGAGAAAGCTTGTATTGACAGTAAAATGAATGCCAGAAGAGCTTTGCAGCATCTAAAGCAGTGATAGAGGCTGCTATGTGAGTTTTTGAAAATAATTGAGACACTAGTGATTATTCATGAAAATAGACTGAGATGATGCTGAAATCTTCACTGATGCTGAAGATTTAGAGGTATTTATCAGGAACATGACAATTCATTTAAAAAGATGCCATACTTACTGTTGACAAATATCTGTTCTGGATCTTTGCAGAGCATGCGTGGGCATAAAGAGTTCTTGGGCAGGTAGCAGCAGAGAGGACAGTTTATTTAATAAGACTGAGGATGAATCAGAGGATTTGACAGTCTCCAATGTCCTGAATAAAGAATCTTCATTATGTTTGTCATAACTGAGTTCTATCCCTCCATTCTAAATAATCCTGCAGCTTACATGTATCCAGTCACACAAGGAGACAGGGGGTTTTATCCTGCTCATTTACTTCTTCACTCAAGTGCAATTTGGCCTGAGATGATAATGATTCACAATGCACTTTATTAGAAACATTAAACATAAAAAAAGACAAACTTGTGTCCTTGTCTACAGAATTCATTAGCAACTGATTATCCAGGAGCCCATGAAAAGAAATAAACAGGAGCAGAACAGAAAATTCAGGAAGATGTCTGAAGTGAGAGAAGTTTGACACAGTATAGTAAGGTGCAGATGCATTCAATTAATATATGCCATGTGCACTGAAGGTGAAAATATTTGGAATTCATTTCTCTTCACTAAAAGAATGAGATCTGAATAATTGTGACCTTCTTGCAGAACTTAAGCTAATTCTGAGACTGGAAGTAACCAATGAATGGGCATGCTTTTCAGGGAGCATGCAGAGGCCTGGGGAGGATGTGGAAGTCTCTGTAGAAATGTGTGTGATAAACTTTGTATTTTAACTTCAGTATTAGTAAGGAAAAACACATGCAATTGCCTGGTTGCCATGACCTTAAACAAGGGCCTTTCAGACAGAAGCTCACTTTGATACCATCAACCCACTTTGGATTTAGCTTAACTTCCACCTAACAGAAATGGAATATTCAGTACTGTCTTTGTGAACATCACTCAGCTTTTAGAAGTCCTAAAAGATCTAAGTAAGAATCTGTGCCTTACTGTATGATAAAATCAGTGTTGAACACTCGAGTCCTACAAGGCGTTCATTACTACTAGCAAGCAGATACATTAGAGATTGTCCAAACATGAAATGCTAAGAAAAATATAAAATATAGAATCTTTTGTAGGACTGGTTGTGATCAACCTGAAGATTCTTAAAATTACATTCCTATTAAAGATGACTAGGGGCATGGAATTAGATATGCCTTGGTCTCTGATTCAGTGATGTTAGTTTAAGCAGTTTGATTGCCCTTCCCTTCTCAGTGCCTCTTGTGTATATTTAGCACTCACAAAAGGAAAAAAAATTAAATAGATCCTAGTTTCAGCAGAATAATGAGCCTGTGGCATGTTGATTGAATGAGCTTTCTTTCCCCTTGTCCTGTTAGAACAGTTGAAATATTCAACTATTATTTGCTGTAAGGTCTTAAGAGTAATTGTCAGTAGAAACAGAACATCAATACTAAAGATTAAAAATTGCCTGAGGCACAAGCAGCTATTTATCCAGTTTTCCTCCTTAGTAGTTAGTGTACTTAACTTTTTCTTACAGTTGGATGTAGATGTTATTTTACTATCAGCATGCACTTCTTACATATATTTTCCATTGCAAATATGGATCAAATTAATCTATCATTTATGTCTTTTTTTTAAATCTGCCTGGGACTGAGTATGCTTTCACTACCTAAGTATAGGATTTGAATGGCTATAGTACAGATATGTGGCATAGTGTATCTAAACTATATCCATTCCTCTTTAGGAAAGCAAGTGTTTCACAACAATGATGCCATTCTTGACACTGCTTTCAGGAGCACCAAACTCCTACAGACTCTGTTCTTGGAAGAGATCATTAGCACTGAAAGAGGTAGAAAAGGACTAAACATCATGTGACTGAGCTAACTTTTGGTGGAGAGGAAGCTGCTTGTGAGTCATCAGTGTGCCCTGACACAAATGAAAGCTGGTAACACGTGGGTATACAGTAACAGGACTGCAGTCAGATCAAGGTGGTGATTATCCCTCTTTATTTGTCCTTCCTAGGCCACTTCTAGAATGTTATATCCAGTTTTGGGGTACTAATAAAAGAAAAATTATAAACTGGAGCAAATTCAGTGAAGACGCACCAAGATAGTTGGGCAACAAATGCATTTGCCCTGTGAGGAGGAGCTGAAGGAATGAGGCTCATTCATCTTGGGGAAGAGTGGAAAGCTAACGGTGGCCTGTCAATGCCTATGAAGAGATTTGCAAGGAAACAGACCCAGGCTGTTCACTGAGGCACATGGTAGGAACATGGAACAGTTAGGAGGGAAAGGCAACAGTTGTGAACTCCTTCACCTTGAAAACAGCTAAACATGGGAACAGCATTGCTTCGTTGTTTGCTGTCCAGTCGGAAAGGGACTAGGCACAGTGAAGTATCAGTGATGCATCAGGATAACACACTAATGTGCCAGTCCTCAGAGTGTTCTGATTACTTGAGATGTCGCTAGACTGAGGACTTTTAAATGTGATCAGTTTTGAAATGCAAACAGTGTGGTTAAACAGACCAGGTGTTAATTTTAGGGCCACACTTTTCTAGCTGATTATTAATGTATTGTAAGCCAAAATGACGAATTCTGAGTTACACAATGAAGTTAAAAGTTTGCAAAGAAGCAATTAACTGACTCCCATCCTACTTCTACAGAAAGTGCAATGCTGCCTCGGAAGGCTCTTTGTTTCAGAGACCCTTGATACCGATTTTAAAAAGTCTCTATACTCTAGGCACGCACTTTTTGGTCATTCTCTGTAGTCTTGGCATCCTACTGTGCTCACACTTACAGTTCTGTCTTCATCTAACATGTGCTGTCTTGCTGACTGCATCTTCATATTCACCTTTTTAAACTTTATTTTTTAGGACTGAATTAATTTATCAGAAAAACTCACAGCATTTGCATCCTATTGAGAAACACTGAACTCATTCTTTATGACTGGTACAATGGTGACAATCATTTTCATTTGCACAGAAATTCATTTCAAAGCTTCTAACAAATTGGTATGCAGTGACAGGTGAAGAACTGTAATTCCATTACTAAATTGCGGTCATTTCAAAGGTCAAAATAAGCAGCTGTTTAATAACCTTGCTCTTGCAGAAAGTGATATGAAAAGTTTGAATGAGAGAGATTGTAAGTGTTTTCTTTTTAATAAATCTTAATAGAGAAAATAATCTTCAATCGAATAATAGTTTCAGGCATCCTTAGGCAGTTATGGTTATGTCCTAGCAGAATATAAAAATGCCATACTGCGTAGGTATTTTCTGGAGATATTAATGTATCTGTCTTGTGGTACACTTGGAAGGGGAACCACTCAAGAAAATCAGATAGCTTGGCTTGTCTGTGTGGTGCCTTCAGTCATGTGTGGGTGGATTCAGAGAATCTAAGTAGACTAACTGAGGAGACATGAAGATGGCCTGTTTACTTATAATCTTCACTCCGAAAGGAATTAAAAGCAGATTGTGAATCAGAAGTTTTCTTTGTCTAGTCACTGGGAAATTGTGCTCAGGAGTCATGTTTGGAAATGCACTTGTAATCAGAATGATGTTTCATTTCATCTGCTGAAAGGTTGATAACAAAATGTGTACAGGGATGGAAGGAAGAGAAAATCATCTTCAAACAATGAGGAATACATCAGATCTTCTCTCTGAACCACCTCAAGGTTTTGTGACAGTGTACACAGACTTTGCTACTCCTGATGTTGTCAGGGGCAAGACATCAGCTTCAGTTGTTTATGGGGAACCTTTTCTTCCTCCCAGTAACCATGTTCTCCAGGTCAGCCTCACTCTCTGTGGTAGCAGCAGGACTGAATGGCTGTTCAAGGGAGAGAAGCTTCATGTGATGCTGACATTGCTGGATCCCTTCTCCAGCCATGACCACCTCAGCAGTCTGCTGTCACAGTCATCTTTTTCTTAGACCTACAGTAAGGTCTGTGCCTCCTGGCTTGCTGTTGTAAAACCAGTGTGGAGTGTGTATCATGGTAAAATTAGAATAGATAGCTGTCCCCCTGAGGATATCTGGTTTTGGTGATGCTTCCCATAAAACATTTGGAGGAAAACTAGCTTCTTTTTTTTCTTATTAGATTTCCCAGTTTTGATGTGAACTGGAAATGCCTCCAGGGAATTCCAAAGTATGAAGGGGAACAAGTGACTTAATTTAGAGAGAAAATCTTGTTGGGGCAGTCCATCTTTCAGACACGGAGAAGGAGACATTATTACTGAAGTTGGTGCTAAAGGAACTTAAATATCTCAGTGTAAAGGATGGTTTTCTTTGTAAGTCTTGATTATGAAAGATTTGGGAACCCAAATACAGAGCACAAAGTCTAAGAAAAATGTATCAGGCAGCAAGAAATCCACAGAATTCTTACAAGATGACTCCTAGTTAGTGTCATTTCAGAGCACTTTATTAATTATGCTTGTACATTTAAAATTATAGATAAGTGGTCAATTTTACTTCCTTCCATGTTGTATAGAACCCTGGGCATTTTTCTGTTCCAGCAGAATCATAGACTGTTTAGTTTGATGGAAGTTCAATTTTCTAAAGAACTAGGGAAGTCTCTGGTTCTGGAGATTAACTGCCACTTGTTAGTCAAGGTTAGATTTGTTTTGTCACAATGCTAGTCATATGCTAGCCAGCTGATTCAGCAAGCATACTTTGTCTCAGACAATAAAAGAAACAACTTCATAGAATTTCAGGATAAATAACAGTTTCTGTACATAATGTCTGCATGTGTGTGAATTTATACTTATTGAAATACCCATATACATCTTTGATTTATGTTGTTGAAGAAATTCTCAGGGTGATAGAGCAACTTTTCCATTTCCTCTCTTGTTCTCTCTACTTTCTCCTAGAAAAGGCTGCTACTCTTTCTTTAAGCCACCTGAACTTGATATAAAGAGCTATAATTTAGGCTATGAAGCATTAGCTTTGTTTTAACTGCTTATAACATCTAAGTTTTCAAATGCAGTATTTCAGAGCAACACAGTTATGAACTAGAGCAAATGATAAGTTTTACGTTAGGAGGAAGCATTTGGGCAAATTCATCTGGTGCTTCTCACAGTTTCTGAAAGCAGAACACTTCACAGCTGCTCATGAATGCATCATGTTTCTATTTCAGGGTACACCTCCTGGCTAGTTAACTAGCTGCAGAGTATGCCCAGCCCAGTGTTCAAATGCATTGAACTCTGCTAGGTCAGAAGTCTTTCAAAGGATCAGGAGAGCTAAGCAAGGACCATGTGCATAGGCTAGGTGCATCTCTCACATCCCATCTACTTTTGAAGTAGATTTGTTGAAAAAGAGTCAAATGTACAGTCCAGTGTTCTTCCTCTTTCATATAAAAACAGATGGCAGATGTTTGTTTTCCAAGTGTCCCTAAATGTATGGGCTTTATAGCTTAAGCTGCATTAGACAGGCTGTTGGCTTAACAGAGTTGTTTTTTTCTCTGAATTTCAGGTGCATTCTGTACCTGGCAATGCACTGAGGGTGGAGGCAGAAACTGGGGAGAGACACTGTGAATTGTGTCACTCCACCAAACTTCTGTGGAGTTGTGTTGATTTTCCTATGAGGATGATGCGACATGGCATTTTATTAAGAATTTTGTTTTGGTATTCCCAGATTTCAACTGTAAAGAGTAGTCATAAGCATTAGAGTCACGTTTCACTTCAGCAGGGGTGCAGCTTAGTCTCATTCTATATTTAGTCAATTCAGAAGGATAAAACACAACTCTACTTGTCCCTTATACATAGCTGGCATCCACAGATGCTCCAGCACAAGGTGTAGTTACTGCTTCTTATAAAAATCTGACAGAGCAGTCAGATCAGGCCAAGGATGAAAACTTCTGGAAAAATTTTGCTAGTGCTTCCTTTACATTGATTTGAAGAAATCAATGGAAGAAGACCATCAACATTTACCAAATGGAAAATAGCATCTTTGGCTTGGGGAGTCCTTGAGTTGCTAGAGACTGGGAGAAGTATGTTTGGTCTTTTATTACAATTTTCTAGGTAGCTACTGCTGACAGTGGTAGCAAGCTCTTACTTCTTTGTTTGACTTCAGTTAGATTATTTGTAAAATTTCTAATATCAAGCATAGAAGAACTAAACCTTTTACAGGTCATAAGTATGTGCTAGTCAGATGTACACAGAAATTGATAACTCCAGCTAGAGGAAATAGTATGTTGGGGTGAAGAAATTAGTCTGTTATTGAAATATCCTGCTCATTTTACAGTAAAGAAAAACAGGAGAAGCCAGAGAAGATTTTCCCCAGTTGGTCTTTGGAATGTCTAGAGGGCAGTCAGAAACTGAGATCCTGACATTTCTGCTAGGTGCAAGAATAGCAGTTTGGGATAATGCTTCTAAGGCAAGATAAAAAACATTCATATCCTTAAGTGAATTGTCTTCCTCACCAAATGTATAGGAACTGAAAACCAAATGGGGTGTCATTTAAATAGACTGCCAGGAAGAGATCAAGATAGTGGCATGTGTACTTCTAAAGAAATTTTGTAAATCTAAGGCTTAAGGTGGAATTGGAATTCATAACTAAATGAAGACATGAATGCAATAGTGTATGTCAACTTCTTACTTGAAAGAAGACAATCAAATAGACACTAATACCAAATACACAGGGAAGATAAGGTGCAATATGAAAAATATTATAAGTTAAAGGAGATAAGATTCTAGTTACTTTAGTCAATTCACTACTGCAATTTGTAACATTAGAATCGATGTGGATTGAAATTCCAGGCATGGACATGAAAAATAGAATACTTGGGCCACATTACTGACTACTTGACCAGAATGGTAGAACATACAAATCCTCAATGGAGCATGTTACAAATGATAAATGAAGGCTCAACAGGAAATTGGAAAATTACTTAGACAAGAGACCTGTCGGAGATTGCTTTTGTTGACATTTTGGTCATTACATAGTCTGTGCTGTGTTTCAGCCAGGATTATCAGCATTTTGTAGAGTACATCTTTCATTATTTATACACTTCACAAGTTTGTTAATTTCCCTCATACTTTATAAAACTGGAAGATGAATTCCAGCTAACATAATGCTGAACAAGTGATAATCAGACTGGTGACTGATTTAAATGGAGACTGCTAGTAGCAAAGCTTTTTCCTGTGGGAAACAGAATGAAAGCTTTGGGGTTTACATCTGTTCATAAATTTTTGTGTAATGAAGTAAAGCACTGTTTCATTTATAATATGATAAGTATGGTTCTGATTCTTAGTGATCTTTCAAAAGATTTTATCCTAATTTAATTGTAGCAAAAATCTAATTTTCATCTTTGAAATAATTGGAATATGCTGAAAAGTATTTATGTAACTTCTGATATGTGAAGCAATTGACATTTTTTGCTTTTTAAAGGGCATTTTTAAGCAGAATGAAGTTGTATGTGGTGCATCTAGGAAAACAAATTCATTAATTTTTGAATAAATTTCAAGTATTATTATGATCCAGGATATGTTACTCTTGCTAAGAGAGAAGGTCCAAATAGATTCATTTAAAAGTGAGTAAATCAGTAAAAGCAGTAAGAGATTCTGAGAAAAACTGTGCAGAAATAAAAAGCAAATATAAAATAGGAGCATTTGGATTTGAGAGTGAAGGGGTTGTCAAATGTCTTAGAAAAAATGACAGGCTAACACTGAGTTGGGAAATTATAGCTTTTTTTTATGAGTGGCTGTGATACAAAGAAAATTCTAATACCAGTAACTCATTGAAAAAATCCTTACACTAAACCAGCCACAATAAGAAACTGCCACTGCTGTGTTATAAAGAAGCAGAGTCCCTTATGTGTCACAATTTAGGGTTTGATTTGAAGTGGTTTTCTTTTTTTTCCTGAAGTCAAAGCTGTGTCTTCAGAACACCTAGAAGAGGTAGCATACAAGCAACTCCACCTAGGAAAAATAGAACTTTTGTTTCTTCAAGTTCATCACACAAAGTTTTTCTTGGGGTTACAGCACTGCTTGCTTTCTTGTAGTTTTGTCTTGATTCTCCTCAGTTATTAATGTGTTCTTCACAAGGTCCTTTCCTTTTTCACAGATCCGAATTTCCATTTACTCATATCCATATCTTAGGAGGCCTGTAGCTCCCGGAAGGAGTTCTTTTTATAATATTTCTCTCTGTGCTGTTTCATTGACATTTTTAAGTCTAAGCAAAGTTTAATAATGGAAATTAGGGGAACAGAACACTGCAGTGTGGGAGGACGAGAGAGTAAGTGTTCTATTCTGAAAGGGAAAAATTTCTTTGTTGCTGTTAACACAGGGGAAGAATTTTTAAAGTTGATTCCTATTCATGTGCATCCTTCTTTCCCTGGTATTCTAAAGAAGGTGTCTGCCTACAACCTTACCGTGTTCTGTGACATCAGCAGTCAGTTGCTTATTAACAGTGGCTTAGACTGTCATATGTAAGGATAAACTTATTCTACTCTTTAGCCAAAATTTCTGTAACCAACCAACCAAATATAAACAAACAACAACAAAGAAAAAAATAGAGGGAGGAGAGGAAAGAAGGTGAAAGGAGTATGGAAAGTCTGTCAGGGTCCTTCTGTCAGGGAAAGGGTGATGGTTAAACAGAAAAATTCAGCTTCCTATAGGCATATTCTGGGTAAGACTTTCTTCACTCGTGGTTTTTACCAGTGTCTACCAGATTCTTATTGTTGTGTAGTAACTTACCTGATCTTGGTCTATAGCCCTGGTGGATGCACAGAGGAATTTTTAAAGCAATTACAGAAATTCAAAACCTAAATGCAGCTACAAAGAATCCTTAATGCATTATTTAAAAGGCAGGAGAAGCTTAAATTATTAATTAGTTATTAGACATGAAAATACCTATTTAGAGCACGACTCAGGTTTTGACTTCCCAATGGTGCCAACACTGGAATCTAGTGAAAATAACCTAGAATTCCTCCCTCATGCTAAACACCAACTAAAACCACGAAACCAATGAAACAATCCTCCCATGTGATAAAGGTTACTTTACCTGTTAATTCTGTGTATGTAAACATTGGACTAGCAAAAGGAGCTGGAATAATGAATTTGAAGCCTAATCTTTGCAAGGCAGTTCACCAAGATTTTAGTCGATGCAGAGTTTATTGCATCATCTCAGAGTGTTTTCTAATGCAAAAATTTCAGCCACTGTCTGGTTCTCAAAAAGTTCAATTTAATTAAGAAATTTTAAACAAAACTTCTTCTCAGCTGTAGGGAAAAAATGAATGGAGAACCCAACCCAAACAAATTATAAAAACACCCTCTCATATTTTTTGTTTTATACTGGGGAAAATATGTAATTTCCCTAACTTCCCCAGAGAGGTAGTGATAGAGATGAGAAAAGGGCATTCAATTTCCACAGACTTGCTGAAAAAGGGACTGCTGCTCTAAGTCAAATGCTTGTTGAAGGCCCCGTATATTTTTATCTGTGCATTTTGACCAAACAAATTATAAAAACACCCTCTCATATTTTTTGTTTTATACTGGGGAAAATATGTAATTTCCCTAACTTCCCCAGAGAGGTAGTGATAGAGATGAGAAAAGGGCATTCAATTTCCACAGACTTGCTGAAAAAGGGACTGCTGCTCTAAGTCAAATGCTTGTTGAAGGCCCCGTATATTTTTATCTGTGCATTTTGAAACTTTATTTTTTTTAATAAGTGCCGCTTAGATAGGATGTATCCTGGAACACATTGATTACCTATCAGAAGCCATTTTAATGGAGAAAGGAAGATCGTGCATAATTTTCAAGGTTTCATGAATAAATAGGATCTCTAATGATTATTCATCTGCTTTCTGTTTGAACGTGCAGAAGCAGTAATACTTTCTGCTTGTCAACATTTACATAAAGTCCACTTTTTCATGCTGAAATACTGATTTGGAATATCCAGGCTGATTTTTTTTTTTCAAAAATCTCATGATAAAACTGCTCTTGTCACCTGTAGTGGAAAGATTAGGATTCATAATCTAGTTCTCTGATAATGTAATGATGCAGGAGTTATGATTACATCTCTTTCATACAAACAGAGAATGAGTTAATTCAGCCTTTTCAGAGATAGTGATATGAAAAATGTATCACTTATTTCAAAATATGACTACAAAGAATCGTGACTGTCATGTCTCATAAGTACACAGCATCTCTGTCTTTCACAGGGTTATCAGTGTTTGTTATACTGTGCTTCCTTTCTTGCAACACTGCATGTTACTCTGTGTGCTGTTTTGAGAGCAAACCAGTGAGACTCCAAGTCAGAAGTACAATTTAATAGAGAAAATAAAAAACCCAAATGCAACAGTACAAAAAGAAACCACTGAAAGAGTCAGAAAGCAACCTGACACCCTGTCAGTCAGGGTGTTGGTAGTAGTCCAATTAAATGGTGGCTGCAGTCCTCCTGGAGTGATTGGTCTGTGGGAGCAGTGATCCCTTAGATCTGGTCTTCACCTGAAGGTCCAGTGGTAGCTCTTGTCCTCTGGGAATCCAGTAGGTAAGGGCTCCTTGTGCTGGTCCAAACCCCAGATTATATCCAGGTGAGAATGCTTGGCTCTCCCCCCCCTTGGGGTGAGACATCTCACAATGGGATGATGTAATTCTGTGGGTCATGTGGTGGGTCCTTGACAGCCCATTAAACAGAGATTACTTCATGAGGGACGAATCATGGTAGGATATAATGAACACATACTACTGTAACCTAGGACACTGGATATATTTTAGTTCATTTTTTTAATGACAGGTAATCAGTGGGTATTTGTAGCACTACGTATCTCTCTTACTGGATATGAATATTGTCTTCCAGTCCTTTCAGGCCTCTGATCTCTGCACATTAGCCTGTTTCTATAGCATTGAAAAAAGTAAATCAGAAATCAGATACTCTAATACTGTAATATGCTGTACTATCACCTCATCAGTTTTTAAGTCTGTCACTTACTGTAAACCCAAATTAAATTTCCAGCACCAGAATGGATGACTTCAAAAATGATTCCAGCACTCAAAATCTGAAAATATTGTATTAGCAGATTGAGGTCAAGGATTAGCAACATGAAGCACGTTAACAGAATGCTAATAGAAGCAAACCTTTTGCCCCTTCCTATGACTTTAACGTCTTGGTCACTTCAGAGTTATTTAGTCAGCCTGGGTCGTCACAGTGTTATACAATGGAGAACCAAAAAGTGCTGCTTTATAATCAGGGCTGAAAACAAGACTATATATAAACTTTGAACCTAAAAATCTCGCAGGGAAGATATGGCTGTAATGCCTCATATAGTCCAGAAAATTTTATCAATAAGTAATAGTACCAGGAACTGTAATCAAAGGATGCCATTGAGGTAGGCATCATATGCAATGAATGGAAAAAAACCTGTTCCGGAAGCTGCTGTTTAGGGTGTGTTTCTTGCTGCTCTTCCATTTGATGCAAGGATGCAAGAGAGCACATGTGTGTGCAGTGTACTGTGCACCATGCTATTTACATTCTCAATGATGTATGGAGACATGGATCTTCAGCTCCTGATATCCACACAGTTCTCAGGGAGGCCCAGGCTGATGGATAAGCTTTAGGGTGTTCAGCACTTCCTATTACCAGTGTGATTGGACTGGACAGAAGGGAACTTGGGGCCTGGATGTAGGAAAGTGTTTTGGCATACTTTTCTGCCCTGGGCCAGAGCTGCAGCTGAGTATATGGATCAACATGTGGAGAGAGATAGGGCATGTCTGGTCTACAGCAAAGACTTGAGTATGTAGTATGAAATCATAGTATGAAGCCAATAGTATAAACTCTTAAGTAGCCTGTTCTCAGAAAACAGAAGAAGGAAAAGTTCATGTTAGGCTTAGTCTGGTGATATAAAATTCTTTTGGAAGAATTCTATGGTTTGTTATTTAAATAATATTAATAATAATAATGATAATGTTCCTGTTGACTGTTTTCCCATAGAGATGAACGTCCTTCATTATCTTCTCCCAGAAACATCTGTTTTCTGCTGCTTTGTGTTCTTAGGGCAACCTTTTAGATACATCTCTGCTTTCATTTCACTTTCCAACTATTCCCTCTTTGCATCAGCCTTGAATACAAAAAGAACTTTAATACTGTAGAGTTGCATTTAAATCAAAAGAAAAAAAAAAACAGGAAAAAATACCCAAAGAAGACATTTGGAACACCAAGACAAATGAGTATTTATCTGAACATTTCTACAGCCATATTTCTTGAATGCCGTGCTATGTCTTCTCTGCATATGAAAAAAAATTGTGCACTTTTCTGGTTTTTCAAGTGTTTTCCTTTGGGAAAGTGAAGTTATTTAAGCAGTGAGACTGGTGACTTCATTTCTGACACAAAGGCATGCCTTGCTGATCACCTATGTTCCTAGGCCTGGGCTCTCCCCACACCCCAAGGAATGTGGGAAGGAAATGGCCCATAAGTCCATTCTCTAAAATACCAGCCAACATCATTACAACTACAGGGTATTAACTGCAAGGATGCAGCAAGAACAGCTTGGGGAGTCATTGGGGAAATGTTCTCATCCATTCCTCCTTGCTTCAGCTCTTGCGTGATATAATTGTAAATTGCCTCCCCTTCAGTCCTGTCCCTAGGTCTTTTGAAAGAAATCTTTGATAGGCAATGTTCTGCAGGCAGTTTTTGTTTCAGAGTAGCTATTAGAAGATCTGCATGTATATAGAGGCTCTCAGAAAGAATGAAGGAATAAGTACAAAACATTTAAGGGGTTCAGATATGCAAGGTTTCATCCCCCTTTGGTTATAGTTCAGACAAATATTTTATTGCAAGACACGGCTTGAGTATCAACCTAGAGGCTGGTGTCCCTTCCTGCCTGTGTATGTAAAATGAATTCAATATGCTATATTAATCTGGTCTACAAAAATCAGTATGTATCTCTTGCCATATGGTAGGGCATCAGCTGAATCTCTGGCTCTCACATGGGGTAGTAGGTGCTAATTTGTCTGAAAACGGAAATGTGGTGAGTAATAAGTCTGTATAAGCACAGGGAAGCTGAGCAGAAGAATGGGGAGCACTCTGAGAGTTTTAAATATTGACCTGTTCTTTGACATTCTGCTGCTCTGTTTATGAATTTCGTTTCAGACTGTTGGGTTGAACAGCTCTTTTTTGTTTCTGCGTGATTTGCTGTATAGGGAAAAGGTACTGCAAGTCTTTTATAAATTGGGGAAAAAATGGATCGGTGCATATGTATTTTTGAGTCTGTATTACAAGAAGTTTCCTTTTTTGCCGAAAAATGGATCGGTGCATATGTATTATTGAGTTTGTATTACAAGAAGTTTCCTTTTTTGCCCTTTCAGAAGATAAAGGATTTTTATACGAAGCTTTCATCCCATTTCTAAATGAAGCCAATTCATAAACAAAGGTCAAACAAAGCATCTAACCTTCTTTTGGCATTTTCCTACTGCTGAGATGATGTACTCTTTTAGTTTTTCCATGAGTCAGAATTAATGAACAAATCTGGTGAGTTCATTGGCATATGTTCACCAGCTAAAATCCTCAGTGATAATGGCTGGTTATTCCATTTGTCAAATAATTCAGTAAATACACTGTGGGAGAAAAGGTTTTGCTCTCCAGGGCTGCTAAGGAAACTAAAATGTTTCTCTCCATCTTTGTTTAATTTTTCATTCAGTTAATGAAATAATTGAGAATCGGGCCTAAAAGTATGATTGCGTTATTAATAATGGATGGTCACCATTAGAAAGGACTAATCAACCTGTTAGACTATTCTTTAATAATGTGTGCAACATAATGTTAGCATCGTAATGCTCTCATTTGAAGGGATATTTTTCCCAGTGGTTGCATTTTCCTTATTATTGATTCATCTAATGCAAGTGGTGATTTTAAATTCACTTCTCAGCTTATCATTGCTATCAACTGAAATACATTGGACTGGATTTTCAACAGGTGTAACACAATATAGCTTTACTTAAGTGAGATAAATATACCAATTTATATTACACAGAACCTTAAACTGCAGTTCAGGCCAGCTCCCAGTGGAATCTGGGATCACTCACCCATCCTTGGCTGTCTTCAGTGAGCTCCACATGTCCTATTTGCTCACCTTTCCTCCTCCACTGCCTGACATGCATGGGCACTGCCTTAGTGTTGCACAAACCACTGGTACAGCTTTTCTGCTTTTGTCTCTAGCGTTCATTTCAATTTGTGTAATTAAGCTAAGCATGACCCCAGCTCAAATTTAGTTAGAATAGCAACCTGAGACTGGCTTTTCAAAATCAATTTTCCTGTGAGTTCTTGTGTGTCAGCCTCTAGCATGCAGCAGTAGTCTTGAAATGCTGTGTATTCAACAGTTTGGAGATGGAGCATTAGTAAAATTGAACAGGACTTTATGAGGTGTTCATTAAGTATAGTGAGAGCTGGATGGCATTCCTAAGATCTCCACACTCTTCCCCTTAATGTCAGTTTTTAAATTAAAAATGTGTGTTAGTTACTTATGAGCACTTCAGATTATACACTGAAATCTTTCCTCCTTTAATCTCGGCCATATTACTTCTCTGTACTGTCCTCAGTGTCAGCCTGAAGGTTTCCTTTCCCTTCAGATCAGAGCTGAACTGAAAACTGAACACTGGAAACCTCTGATTTCCAATACAAGAAGTATTACACAAGAAGATGTTATTTAGCAACCAATAGTTATAAATCCTGTGAACTAATAGGTTGGGTGAACTTGTAATCTATCTGCACACTCACTTTTTTGTTATATGCTGGGAAAAAAACATTTGACTGGCAGCAGAGAAAATAATTGATTCACATGAAAATGTGTTTTTTTACAAAGTTCTCTTAAAATAAAACAATGAAGGAAAGCTTTTCACTTCCTTCACAAAAGAATATATTTCTGCCTGTATTAACATTCCACTTCTGCCTTTGCCTTCTGGCTTAACCTTTTCTTAGGCTGTGTAAGACAGTCTTTTGTTGAAGCAGATAGTGGAAACCTTTACATCAAAAGACAGTACCATAATAAGATACAGTGTATATCTAGCCCTAATTTCTTTCTACTTACCCTTTCTTTCCTTCTTGTGTTTTCAGTTCTTTTTTACCTCTATTGCTGCTGCTTCTCCCATTACTTACCATGACAATATCTGAATGTGTGAATAGTTCAGGCTAATAAATGGGCCTTTTCATGGGCCTTTTCTCCATCCTTCAGAAAACCCCAAACCAAATAAAATTACTTATTTGCAGCATACATAATACGAGAAAATAAACCCAGTTGTTAATGCGTTATTCTGTTTGCAAACCCCATTCTTCCCTCCTCTTCTTTCCTGTTCTACACAGATTCTGCACTTGGACCTGCAAACAGTAGCAGTAGCATGAAAAAAGGTTCTGTTCTCCCATAAACTCTTTTTAAGGTATTGCTTGGAGAGGTCTTCACTGTAAGGTAGTGCAGGACACAGTTAACAGTGTTAATAATTTATGTCATTTTAGAAAAACTGAAAAGACATTATCTGAAATTTTTCACGACATTTCCCTCCCATTGTGAAATCTTATCATGGAACAGTGCAAATCCTGCCTGGCCTTCCTGCAGCACATTGTAAATCTGTATGCAGTGGGTTGGGGTTTTTTTCTGGAGGTCTGTGCATATTGCTCAGCTGGGAGCAGCCTCCCCAACTGTAGCATGAAATGTCTTGTGCTCTACTCCATTTCTCCTGTGTTTTCTGGGCGGTACATATCTCTGAGGCTTCAGCTTGAGGTACTCCACTTCTCCATTTGATCCTGTGTTTTCTGGGCAGTACATATCTCTGAGGCTTCAGCTTGAGACAGGGAGATAAGGGTGGATAGCGCAAGGGACTGGAGGAAAATGTGTGCCTGGGGCTGGAACCGGAGCCGGAACCAGAGCCAGAACCTACCCTGCAACACCAGCCAGGTGAGGTGGCCTGACTCCTCCTGACTACCTGATTAGGACCCTTGAGAACTAAAACTAGTTGAAGAACCCTTGTAACGATGTAGAAGAGCTAATATAACACCAAAATTGCTAGTGAGAGTAGATGGGTATAGCATGCATAAAGATATATTTGAGTATTTTCATGATTTTCAGTCTTCATACACTTTTAAAAGCATTTATCAAATGTTCATTTAATCTTATGCTGCTTAGGTGCTTGACTGCTGCCCTCTCTAAGTAGAGATACTTAAAATCTGGAAAATCAGTATTTAAGTCTGTGTCCATTCATTCACTCTGATGTGGCATCTCTGGCTTCAGTGGCTTCTCAAAGGGTCAAGTAGAAACAGAGAAGTGCAACAGCAAAACATCACCTTCTTAGCTGTAGCTGAGTGGTAAATTCTCATCTTACTTCATGCTTTTTCTTGCACACCCATCCTGCACACACACACACCTGGTGTGAACCAGCAGGCACCGGGATCTGTTTCTCCAATTGTCTCTGCATTGTTTTTCCTTCATCTAAAGCAACAGTTGCTCTTCTTATTCCAGGTCATGCTTGTCATTGATTACATACTCATTCTCAACTTACCTGGTCATCACACACTTTTATATTGTATATGATTTTTCTCTCAACTAACAGTAAAAAGTCTATTATCTGTAATTGGAAAATTGAACCTCTTCCAGCTGTGGGTAGTTTATATAGCCAAAGTATGTTTTGCATGTAAATGGAGCACATTACATGTCAATTGAATTGATAAGTGACTCTTAAAACTCTATTTACCTTTTATTAAGTTTCATAATGATTATGCCCTATGCCTGAATTAAGTTTAGAAGCATTTCATTTTCATTTTTGTTTATCTTGTTATGTAGCCTTATTTGACTAATTAATGTCTTTTTGGCTTATTTGGCATTCCCAGCAACACTTTCTCATGTGGAATATAATCTAAAAATGAAAAAAGAAAATTTTAATTAAATATGATTAACCTTCTTCACCTATTGTTTACTAAATTTACATGTTTAGGGGATTATTTTTTTTTACCTTTGACCAAAATAATTTGTGACTATAATCATAAACTCATGAGGGGGGTTTGTATTTTGGTTGTAATATTGAGATGAACCTAAGACTCAGAATTATGCATACTTTCTGAGCTGGGTATCTGAATTTAGATTATGAAGGAAGACGACGCAACTGTAAGGAAGTGTGATTATTTGAAAAAACAAAGTAATGTCTGAATGTATTCTGGGTTTATAGTTAAACAGGATCCAATTTGCTCCTTCTGAGAGTCTGATTTTGATATGTTCCTGCATTATTGTTGTTGTGACTTAATTATTTTCCATTGAGATTTTTGATGTGCCTATCTGATAAAAAAAAAGAGACTTGTTCCATTGAGATATCATGTGATTTGGTTTAGGATTTCAGGTGAGCTGAAGTGCTGAGTAGCTGATGGTAAGATCTCACTAGGGGCATGCTCTGAAGCCAAATTGATTGAAATATTTAAATCAAGATCGAACAAAGTTGTGGTGCATATCCAGTGCAGAAGTTTTCTAAATGAGTTTCTCCTTCAGAGGAAGTTGGCATTTAAACCCATTTAAGGTGATAATTTTTATATGGCTTTATTTTCTTCTAAATTAAAACTGAGTGCTTCAGTAGAATTGATGTTAATCTCCTTGAAGTTGAAATACATTTGTCAAAATGTAAAAGCAGAACAGAAGAGGCACATCCAGCATGGCACCACACTGGAATTTTATATATTTCATAGAAACTGCAGCTGTTAACTGAACATAGCTGACATCAAAGAGGTTATCTACTATCTTAGACAGCAAAAAGAAATTTCCATTCCATTTCTGTGAATGAAACTACTGTGGCTAGCCAAGGGGTGGACACTGTAAGGTAGTGCAGAACTTTTATACTTATATTTATAATTCCTTCCTTTTGGGAGGACTTAAGTTGCAAATATTGCCTTAAGTCTTCTTTCTGAGCAGAGGCAGTTACACACACTCACATTAATCAGAGTGCTGCACACTTGGGTTTTGTCCCAGCTTGGGGTAATATCTAACCACTAAAGTGATTAATCTGAAAATAGTGTAGCTGATACAGTCATTATACTTAACCCTAAGCATGTGTTTACTTAAGGTGCTACAGTAGTGTAGTGATATTTTTGTTTCATGTCCTTAAGAAAGTCCTTTTCATCTTCCTAATGACTTTTGACATTGCCCATACTCTTTGGGAGTAATTTTTTTGTAGGCTTCGCCATCTCCTTAAATGTTAATATTTTTATTTTTTCCTTGATAGCTGATCTTCAAATCTACTAAAAGTTCACCTTATGTGCTTCCTTCTTTTTCTTTCAAAACTATTTTAAAACCATACATTTGCATCATCCTTTTGATTCCTTGTTTCCATTTTTAGATTTTGTTTAATTCCCTAAAATGTCAACTCAGTTCACCTGCCTCCAGCAACACCTCTTGTTTTAATTCAAGGCTTGACTCTCAAGTAGCTACTGTCTCTCTAGCTTTTTTCCCCTTTTTTTTGTGTCCTGAGTTGCTTCTCTTTTGGAGCAGTTCAGTCAGTTTTTATTTTCAGCTCTTCCATCAGCTGGCCTCTACATGATCATTATTTTCACAGGGTTCTCCATATTTTTCTCCTAATTTTTATGTTTAAAAAAGTGAAGTTACTTCAAGGAAAGCATCTTGCACCCTGTAGTATGTACCGAGGTTGAAATTCTTGTTGCTCTATTGCGTCATTTCTTAGGCTTGATATAAAGCAAGCACAAGATCTCAGAGTAGCATTTACATAAAACAGCAGGTAGAAAACTGGGAAAAAATAATTTCTTATAAACGAAAATTCTTCAGAACCTGATAGTCATAAGAAAACCATGTATGTCTATATCAGGTCTTGCATTTGGCAAGTTTATGAACTCTGGGAATCTTTTATTTTGCATTTGACAGAGGATAAGAACTGCTGTAGTAAATGATACACCTTATAATCTTTAGAAATACTTAATTTCAGGGATCACAAATTTGAAAGGATCCATGAAAGCAGCTGTGTTAGTATTTTACATAAGTCTGTCTTGCATCTATTACCACTGGGTCTTGTAATTTCCTTTAAGACATAGCTGTAATTCCTGAGGTCATTGGTTTTGACAGAAAATAGTAAATTAAGGTTCTATTAGGAAAACAGCTTCCCTGGTACATGCAGTGTTGCCAACTAGACCATTCTGTGAAGATACCTTGAGAGTGCTGGGTAATCCGATGATGTCCAATGCAACAGTCACAGACTGAAGCTACCACAGGCTGAGTTGTGAAAAACAAACTGGAGCCTTTCAGAGCTCTTTCAAGTTTGTTTTTGATGGGGGTTTAGGGCTTTTTTTCTAGATCAGCGGCACTGGAAACTAATGTTCAGCTTTTACAAGTTCTGGTCATACAATTGTAGCATAGTGTAATTTCTGTGAGAGGAAGATCTGAAGTTTGTGTGATATGTTCATGTGACAAACACTTTGACAACCTTGTTTGCTGTGAATATTTAGGGATGCTTCTGTGTGATGCTTAGCATTGTAACATTTGCATGATACAAGTACACTAATATTTCTATTTTTAGAGTTTATGGTAGAATAGGTAAGTGCTATTATATTTATTTTTGAATGAGGAAGTGAACAGTGTAGATTAAATGAGATGCTCCAGGGCTCACAAGTAACCCTTTGGTAGGGCTGGGAATCAAACCTTGCTCTTTCCAAGTTCTCCACCTCATGGGACCCTGTTAAAAATATGTGAGCAGCACATAGGCATGTGCCCAAAGGCAGTCAGCTGTAGCAACAGCCTGAGGAGGTAAGAGGAGGCTGTGACCACAGGCATGTTTTTTCTTTTAATACAGCAGAGAAATTCCTCTCTGAATTCTTCCTGACAGGTGTCAGCAACAGGAATCAGCTACCCCATTTCAGATATTGTTTCTAAAAGAATGTAAATGCTTTGTCCAAACTCACTCACAAGTTTCTATTCATTCTCAGGTTTCAGGAGCTTTAAAAATCTGTCAGTCTCCTTGAAAGAGTATTTTCTTCCTACTTGTTAAAACTTGTTGCCTCTTGTTTTACTTAAATTGAAAAATAGCGCAAGCCAAGTGGTGCACTATGGGTGGCACAGCCATTCCTATAGCCCTGGATTTAGTTGTGCAGATCTGTACAGGACAGTTCTCCCTCTCAGAAGTGGGCAAATTGTTCCTCTTTCTCTGGACACTGACTCCCGATTAACAAAGCTCATATGGAAGTCCATCTCCTCCAACCACCTGTTTCAGTTTCATGAAATTACCTTTATCAGAGAATCTGATGCCTCTTGTGCTCTACCCAGAATCTGTTACTTCACTGCTGGATCATTCTTTGAAAAACCAACATTTTCAAATAAATCAAGGATCTCCAGAAGAAACTGGAGACCCAGACCAAAACAGAACTGCTAATTAACTTTCTGCTTTTACAGAGTGATCCTGGGTTTTGTCCTGCCCAATGTAGCTGACCACCAAGTAAGGAATAGTCACCCATATTTTGTCGTTGAATCTCCATTTTTGTCCTGCCCAATGTAGTTGACCACCAAGTAAGGAATATTCACCCATATTTTGTCGTTGAATCTCCAATACAGACATTTTTGGAAATTATTTTTATTCATAAAATTATGTCATGTGCTCCAAATAATGCATGACAGCACTACTTCCGTAAAAAAAAATAATTCATGTGTCTAGAGATAAACTTTTTCTTTGTTCTGTAGAGGAAAACAGTCAGTTGTTTTGAGGCTTATGTTTCTCCTCTTGCATTCACAGAGGAAATTTGTTTGCATTTATTATATCTGTCTTCTTCCTGTGCATCCCTTAGGAAACATTTTTTTGAAGACTAGGAAAAAATAAAACTAAATTTGGCACAATAATATCCTCTTTTAAGCTCAACACAGTAATTTTTATCTATTATTTAGCATATATTATTTTAAATACCAGAAAAATTATACCCTAGAATGAGCTGTGCTGCACATTGAGTTTTAATCTCCTTTTCCCTAGCAACCATCAAAAGGAACAATAAGGGCAATAAATAGCCAAATAGGGCATCAAAAATGAATAAAAATAGTGTCTCTGCTGGGGGAAATGGATCTTTAATCACTTCTCCTCTGATGTCCCTAAAATTGAAGGTTAGAACAATTAACAGTTTGAAAGAGCAATTTCAAAATAGCTTCAGAAATTGTCTTAGTCTCCAGAACAATAGGACAGTTCTAAAATAAACATGATAATATCCAGGGGATCTTGCTGTATTCAGGAAGTTCAAAAGACATCATAGGGTCAGAATCATAGAATCAGTTAGGTTGGAAAGGACTGTAGTTTGTCATCTGGTCCAACCTCCCTGCTCAGGCAGGGTCATCCTAGAGCACATGGCTCAGGATTACATCCAGACAGTTCTTGAATACCACCAGTGAGGGAGAATCCAAAGCCTCTCTGGGCAATCCCTTTTCAGTGCTGAGTGACTTACACAATAAAGAAGTTTTCTTGTATTCAGGTGGAACTTCCTGTGTGTCAGTTTCTGCCCATTACTTTTTGCTCAGTTTCCACAAGTGAGAAGAGCCTGGATCCATCATCTTGGCACTTGCCATTCATGTACTTGAATACATTAATGAGTTTCCCTCTCAGCTGTCTCTTTTTGAGTCTGAATGGGCTCAACTCCCTCAGCCTTTCCTCAAGAAGTTTTCTTGTATTCAGGTGGAACTTCCTGTGTGTCAGTTTCTGCCCATTACTTTTTGCTCAGTTTCCACAAGTGAGAAGAGCCTGGATCCATCATCTTGGCACTTGCCATTCATGTACTTGAATACATTAATGAGTTTCCCTCTCAGCTGTCTCTTTTTGAGTCTGAATGGGCTCAACTCCCTCAGCCTTTCCTCGTAACTGAGGTGAGGTAGTCTCTTAATCATCTTCTCTCCCCTCCACTGGACCCACTCCAGGAGCCCCATGTCCTTCTGGTACTGAGGAGCCCAGAACTGGACACAATACGACTCCCAGGCCCTTCCCTGCAGAGCTGCTCTCCAGCAGGTCAGTGCCCAACCTGTACTGGTGCTTGGGGTTATTCCTCCCCAGGTTCAGGACCCTGCATTTGTCCCTGTTGAATTTCAATTGATTCTGCTCTTCCCATCTCTCCAACCTCTTGAGGTTCCTCTGAAGGGCAGCATAAACATCTGAGATATCAGCCATGCCTCCCACTTTTGTATCATCAGTGAACTTGCTGAGAAGGCACTTTGTCCCCTCATCCAAGTCATTGATGAATAAGCTGAACAAAACTGGGCCCAGTATGGAATCCTGGGGGACACCACTAGTGACAGGCCTCCAGCTAGAGTCTGTGCCACTCATCACAACTCTCTGGGATCTGCTGCTCAGCCAGTTCTCAATCCACATTCCTGTCCACCTGTCCAACCCACATTTCTTAAGTTTTGCAAGGAGGATGCTGTGGGACCCAGTGTTGAAAGCCTTGCTAAAGTCAAGGTAGACAATGTCCACTGCTCTCCCTTCGTCCATCCAGGAAGTTGTTTCATCGTAGAAGGCAATCAGACTAATCAAACACAACTTACCTCAGCTGAACTCATGCTGACTACTCCTGCTCCCCTTCTTGTCCTCCATGTGTGTCCTTCATGTCCCTCCATCACTTTTCCAGGGACTGAGGTGAGGCTGACTGGCTGGTAGCTTCGACACACAGGAGAAGGAACAGCCTTGGGCTGTGTCTTCAGTGAAAAAAAAAAAAAAAAGGAAAAAGAAAAAAAGAAATGTCTTTACACTGCACTAAATTGAGATGGCAGAGGTGTTGCTTTACTATGACAGTGGAGGCAAGCGTAAGGTAGTTTTATCTTTCTCACAGGTAATTTCATGTCATTCTTAAGCTGAGGTACAAAGTCAACCTTGATGAAGTTCAGTAATTCCTTAAAATTGGGGGTTTAAAGAGTTTTAATGGCCATCCTGGGTTATCTATTTAAATGAAAAAGGGCAATGATTTCCCCATATCCATGTGTAGTCAAGTATGAACATGTTATACACCAGCAAGCTGTCTGCAACCCTATAGCAGGATTAAAACCGCAGTTGTTCTGACTTTCTGTGTTTAGCAGAGGTTATGTTAAAATAAATGATAGCGTCTCTTTTGGTGTAGGCTCAAAGAGGGAGTTTTGTATTCCCCAGGGTCAGTCTCCAATTGAAAGGGCTGCATAGTTAAAGATGTCTTCATTTGGTTGAATAAATGGTAATCTAGATAGTTCTCTGCTGCATTGTCTTTGCTGCCTATGCTCTGCAAGGGAGCTGAAGCGTGTTTCGGAGGTATGCTCCAACACTGTAGCTGTCTGTCTGTGCTAGGAGTGAAATCCCATTCCCAGCAGCTCTGTTAAGTGTACGCAGCAGAGAACCAGGACTGTGTCTGAAATTGTTGAATTTTAGACTTAATTTTGCTAAATGTGAGGGCAATAAGAACAGCTAAGTGCTATATATCACTATTACTGGACTATAGAATGAGTCTAGGAAAACTAGTCTGTGTTATCTGTCTAGCTTCACATGGCCCAAAGGCTACTCCAACTCCATAGATTTATAGATATCATTTCATCACTCTGAGCAACTGACCACGGGTTTTCTTGCTTGTTTCAAAAATCTTTATCTCCTGCTTGTTTTGCTGCTGTTTTTATTATTATTTTTAAAGGTAGAAATAAATGAGTCAGTAGATTCATGATGATGCAGTGAAAAAACAGAAATGGATTTCGTGTTTATTAAGAAATGCAGTTGACAAAAAATCACTGTGGTAGCTTTCAAAACAAAACTTTCTGTTTTGAAAGATTCTGCAATGTGTAAGAGATTTCTTACCCTTAAAATACTGTTGAACTATAAATATTTTTCAAGGAGAAATGTTTCACCAAAGGCAATTTTGTATTACTGTATTGCTGTGTTTCTTTTTAGAGGCTTGAACCATTCCAGTAGGAGAAAAAGTATAAATAAAACGAGGAACTCTGTCTTTTAGCTCATGTTTTTAGAGAATGTGCTCTCGTTTGTTGTTCTGAACTCAAGACACTTTTTTTCTTAGTTTTTAATTTAGTCTTGCAGGTTCACAGGAGAAAGCTGGCACAGAAAGCTCTTAGACTGCTCTTTTGCCTATGTGGATAACTTGATGAGTTAGCATATGCATTTACTTTAAGAGGTGTGAGCCTCAACATTTTCTGAGGAAAATTGGTGTGATCCAATCATATACAGGAGCCTGTATCTTAGCTCTATGTTTAGATAGCTGTAGACTCTGTGTCTTTAGACAGCTGTGCATGGAAATCTCCAGTATCACCTGTGTTTCAACTGAACATCATTGATGACCCAGAGGCAAAATTTTGTTACATTTTGCTTCAAATAAATTAATCAGAAATATATGAGACATGCAAATGCATAATTGGTTTTACCAGTTGAATATTGTGTTCCTAGGTAGCTTTCAAAACAATGAAATCACTCTGCACAATGTTTGCAATCAAGTCTTTATAGCTACCCTTAAAAAGAGTAAGTTTGCTACAAGAGATGGAAAAATGGGTGTAAATTTTTACTCAAAACCAGCTTTTCTTCACTTTTGTGAAATATTTGTGGGCAGAACTGAATTTCTGAAAACTTGTTTCTTGCAAAAGGTGGTGTCAGAAGCCACTTCTGTGTATGTACTATAGCTCTGTGGCAGCAATTTGTGTTCAGAAAAACTGAAATTTTAAAGATTTTGGTGTGACTCCATCACTGTGGGAATACATAAAGGCTTCTAAGTACATCAGTGACCGCATTCTTTGATGCACAAAGGGAACTTGTCACAAACGCCTTCTCTCTTGTTAGCCCTTCAGGCAATTCAGACTTCTATTTTTCTCACCAAGCACACAATTCTGGCAGAAGGCATGCTCTCTCTTGGAAATTATGCTTCAGCAGTCACATCTTCCAGTCTTCATCTCTTTTTTTTCTCTTGTCTTTTTTGAAAGTCATCTTTACCTCTGAAAAAATGATGTTCACCTGCCTAGCTAACCCCACCCAAGGCATTCATGTTTCATTTTCCTTTTCTCCCTCATAAGCATTGTTAATCTGTAGCTCAAGATTTCTTTGCATGTGGGTTGGTAGACATTTAAAAAGCTGGGAGGGAAGAGGGTAATTACAGACAGGTTCTGGTGAAGAAAAATTATTTGTCTATGTATGTTGCCAGAGAGCAGCTCTGATACCAGAGAGCAAAGTCGGAGCTTTTGAGGAACCAGAGGACTTTCCGTTCCGCCAATGGATTCCTATAGTCCTGTTGAAATGGTCAGTACGATGAAGCAACCAGGGCTGACAGATGCCCAGTGCCTCCCAGAGCAGTGATTTTGTTTCATCTAAAGAGATAAAAAGCAATACTGGCTGACACAGCAAGGTCTTTGGAGCCTTTCTTAGCAGGATATGTCTTTCTATACTTTGCTCCTAAGCGCTCAGTATCCCATGGCAACCTCTTTTCTTCAGGGAGCTTTAGATTTTGACATATCATTAATACATGAGTTCAGGAGGCAAAGCTGCAAAGCTGGAGATTGGTTCATGGATTTATCTGAGGTAAATAGCAAGGAAATTTAAAGGCAAGCTGAAACCAATTTTATGGTACTTCCTTCGGGATTAATGCCTAAATTTGTTTGTTTGGTAATGAAGAAAATTTAGCACCTGAAGGTGCAGGTAGAAATTGTAGAAGAGAGGTGTTTTTAAAGAGGAGAGCTGCAAAATAACAATACCAAACATTCTTTTGAAACTAGTGTATTTTAAAGCTTTAGTTTCTAACTGAAAAGGAGGGCTAGTGAAACTCATTTAGTACAAAAGCTTTGCACCCTGTTTGACTGCAGAATAGATATTAATGAGATGGCAGCAAGACTTCTGGGAGAAAAAAGGTCGTATGAAGTATAAACTTCATGTATATTTTGGCATATAACAGTCTGAAACTGTATGTGGAAATTACAAACTGACTCAGTTCATTCCTTTGGTATGCTGAGTCTTCAGCTACTGGAGGGTAGTTGCTCGCTTTTTTGTCTTCTAGTTGCTCTAGCAGAGGTATTTGCAAAGTATGAGACTCATTCACAAGCTGTGAAAGATGGTATGGATCTTTCACATCTGTAAAATATAATGCGGAGATGAAAAGGAGCAAACACTATATATGCTGACTTTACTATTCAGGATTAACATTAACAGCCCTCAATCTTCAATTTCTGTCAAGCTCAAATAAAATGATTGGGTCAACAACATCCAAATCCCCTTTCTTTTGGAGTGCACAGGGCCTTGCTTAACAAGAAAGATGCAAGTGCGTTAGTATTTCCAAGTGCTTATTGCTTACCCATTATAGACGTATATCAATATTTGAACTGTATAAGGAAGAAAGATGCATGGATGCAGACATGGAACCACATTTTTCCAGTTTTATTTATGAGAGGCAGGATATTAGTTCCCCCCAAGATGCTTGCTGGTTTAACTGAAGGCAATTTCTGAAGTAAGAGCCAGATCAACAAAGGAATACAGGGAGATAAAATATATTCATTCATTTTGGCCCCACCTCTCTCGGTGCAAATTTGGCAGAATATGGCTTCAAATTTTAAAAATAGTTCTTTGTGATTGTGGAATAATTTCCCATGGAATTCATAGAAGTTCATTTATTCATATAGTTTCATTTATTCCAGAGAATACATGGAAAGGAACATGTATACTTCTTCTGGAGAAAATAGATGGTAGGTTGTGTAAATTTTCTATTCTGATGTCACTGGCACAGAGCAAGGTGTCTGAATTCATTTTGGAAAGACAATCTGCTTCTGCCCATATTTTATTTCAAGGTCATATCTGAAGTTGTTGATCTAGTAAATCAAACAGAAGGTCCTCCTTCATTGTTTGTGATTCATGGTTTAAACGTAAAATCATGATCATTTGTAGTGGCATGGTGACTTCAGTTAGGAAATTGCATTAGCGAAGACTATTCTGCCTGAATGCAGTTGAGCTACAGAACATCTGAGAAATGGCAAAAATAACATTTTTGATACTGAACATTCTAAATTAGACTTGACATTTTTTTTGTTAGTTCTTCAGCCTTAAATTTTGCAAATGCATCCAGAAGATTTTGGGAGAGAAATGTCATCATCTGTTCTTATCTCTTGCCCAGTGTGATTTTCCTTAGGACAAAATAATGTTTTAGACAGTAGCACAGTTAATTTGTCCATGTCCAGCCTGAAATCTCAACTTTTAGATGTTAGGGA
>NW_008660855.1:108292-117604 GCF_000695815.1 Acanthisitta chloris
CAAGAAGCCTGTCAGAAAAAAAGCCAAACAAGCCAACAATAATAAAAAGGAAAGTATGTATGGAAAGCCTTACCTAAACTGGCATGTGCTTTTATTGAGCCTGAAAAAATTACATGTCCAGTCAGAGAAATGCACCTAGCAGATTTGAGATCCTCTCTAGAGGCTGAGGAAATGCTGTGGCACTTCAGAAAATGGCCATAGTTCTTAAGCTTGTAAGTGCTGGGCATTTATATAGCTGAAGGGCTACTGCTATTTTCAATTTAATTCACCATATCTGCTTAACCATAGCTCTGATACACCTTTTAAAGCATTGATCAAATTTTCTGCAGTGTTGTCAATTTACATGGCCACAGGCAGGCAGTGTGTCTTGTTCATCCTCATACCCCAACATTTAGTGATTAAATGGTAGATTGTTCATTCTGGCAGTTCTACAGTGAGACATGTAGTTGCAGATTTTCCTTAAATCTATAGTTCTTGGGAGAAACCAGAAGAATCTTGATAGTCTTCATGATCACAGGGTGAACTTGATAGTCTTCACAATTGAAAGTGTGAAAATAGAGTGTTACAGCTTTTTGGAGTTTCAAAGTCACATGTAAAAGATTGAAAGTGTGAAAATACAGTGTTACAGCATTTTGGAGTTTCAAAGTCACATGTAAAACTTCCAATTTTGTGATTAGCCAGCTTGTGTTTGGCTAATAGTTATTGTCCTGTTTGTAGATGATTATGGAAATGAGATTTTCGGCTGAAAGTTTGATGGTGGTTGTAAATGCAACTTTGAGATAAGCAACAACAGCTATAGTAACTTGCAATATGTTGTCCTCAGAACATTAGAAGTTAATTACCTGTGGTAGATATCATGGTCCAATACTTACCCTTCTTCCCATGTTTTTCAAGGAGTGACTTCTCACAAAGCAGATGGAAACAGAAACTCATGAATCCTTCTGCTCTTTGGGGAATGGCAGCTTTTCTGCCCACAAACTGAGTGCTTGAGCCTAACCTAATGAGGTATGGGGCACAGAGACTATGCATTGCTGGGCATATGTGGAAGATGTGGAACTAAATGGGAGAAGATTGACTTAGATCTTGGTTTAGAAAAATGTGCTCTGGTTATACTTTAATATGCCTCTAATATACACTCCCCAGGCATTTTATACAGCAGAATTTCCTTCTATTGAAAGTTATTTAAATGAAAAAAGGGCCTGAAAAAATTGCAACAACTGAAAAAAATAAGTGTAAGTATGCTAGTTTTGTTGTCAACCCATCAATAAGAATTGCCTGTACATGAGATGCTTTTTGTAAGGGTGGTAACAGGCAACCTCCTACAGACCTTGATCACATTAACATCAAACAATCACACAGCTACTGGGGAAAAGAGGGGGCAGCTGTGAGTGAGTAGTGCATTTCATATCATGTCTTTTTTAAGAGGCAGGTTCCATGTCAGAAACGGCAGAAATAACAAAATAAAGGGCTTTCAGCTGTGACCAGGCTTAGGTGAACTGACTGGCTGCAGATGGCCTCATAAATAATAAAACAAATAAGTGATAAAAGCATCTTCAAATATCCTTTCTATATTGAGACATATACTTAGCTGGGTCTTTATGCATATTAGTTTCCCAGTCACAGTATGTAGCTGAAAGTCCCTTGTGGTATGACTGGGAATTTTTAATTTTAAATTAATTTTGAACATACTGAAATGCAAGGACATAGAAGGGGTGAGAATGCTGATGTGTCACACATCCTTTTCTTCATCCCTCACCACTACCTACTACTGGAGATTCTTAAATAAATTTTGTTAGATTCATATTTGTAATTGATGCTATTTTCCAATTTGACTGAAAGCTGCTTACAGGTTCTGCAAGAATAAAGGAGCTAATGCTTGCTGTTCACACAGAAGTTGCAGCTGGAAGATGCTATGTATTTCCATATATATTTAGAAATAGGGGAAGGCTGCTGATTTGTGTTTGACTGTTAATTTCTGTTCTGTACCCCTTCTCCATCCTCGTATTAACTCAAATTCCCTTCCTATGTCCTTTCTGATAGCTCTATGAGGCTAAAGAAAGCATGTGATGTGTGTGGTGTAACTGAAGGTCCCTCAAATGGATTCACATTTGTGTAGCAACCTGAGGCTCACTATCTCTCAGGTTGTTTTGCAGCAAAGCACAATTAGATTAAAACAAACTGGCAAAACAGTGTGTTAGGTGCAAAAGTTATTTGCATTGGTTCTAATGGTCCTTCTGATCTTTCCTCTGAAGTGCTCAGTTGTTACAGGACTTCACAATACTCTTGTCACTGGGTGCTCCTCTCTTCGCACTGGCTGGACAGTGACAAGACATTAGAGATGTTTTCTGCCTCTGACTACAGTATGTGTATGACCTTCTCTGTGGATTAATATACTCATGATCTCTATCTATTATTTTTTTATCCCCAAGTCTGAAATAAGCTCAGAAACTAGGCAACAAAATATTTAAAACCACTCAACATAGATAACTATCTAAATTTGGTGTGGCTGCTACATTGAGTCTTAAGCATCTTGTGTTCTTTTCAAGCAAGCAAGCAGTGTACTTGTGGCACAAATGAGTAATGCAAGGGGTCCAAGCAGGGTTATTATCTTTCATTACATCACTAATAAAATCAGAAAGATGGACAGGTTTTTGGCAACCTGGCTCTTTATGTATGTCACATATACAAAAGAGTATGCAATAAGGAGTGCACATGGCAAGATATGTTATGCTTTAGTCATATCTTTTTAATCTATCATTTTAGTTGGCTGATATTTAAGTAAAGGAAGAATACAGTCCTGTTCCTGTCTGAAGAACCATATCATCTAATAGCTTCATAATTTCTTCCACTTATTTGGCCCCTACGTGTTTTTGCATGTAACAGCACCCCAGTGCAATTTTACAGGATTCTGATAGTTATGAAAACATGACTACATTTTACAGCCTGTTGACAGGACACAAAGATATCATTTTATCTGTATCATAGATGTGCAGAACCAGAAACCTAAAGAGACTGGGAAAAGAAAGCCTATAACTATTTTCTTAAACAGATATCATTGATGAAACTGGCTTAGGCTCAAGTGCTGATTTGGAAGGGATATGTAGCAACATCAGAAAGGCTCTAGCAGTTTGGCCATTTTTGTACTCTGGTATTCTTCAGTGGTCACTGTCAATCCTATAACCCAGATCAAGGCAATCAGGAAGCAAAAGGTAAATATAGAAGGGAAATAACAAGTGCCTTCATGTGTCGAGTCATTCCTTTCTCTCAAAGGTGTCATTGAGTAGGATCATCTTCATTACGCTTCATATTTTTGCAATATTAGAACAGTTGTCACAGAAAGACTTTTAAATTATACTGCATCTGATCCTGCATCCTCTTTTTTTTTGTCAAATGATGTTCACTGTCTCAAAATGTCAGTTAGCTTTGCAGAAGATATTTTTTATGTCTGATCTTTTCAACAAATTTATCATTTACCTTCACCCTCTCACAAAGGACTGCAACCACTTTAGAGTGGTCACAGTTAAACATGCTTACAATTTTTCGGAGTTCAGTAGAAAGAAGACAAGTAGCAGAATTAAAACAGCAATGAGAAATCAATGTTACAGTGATAGGTTCCTGAAGATCTATGGGCCAGGGAATCAGGAATTCTCTAAGGTGCTGTGCAGACACTGCATTCCCCCAACATGTGTTTTGCCCTGTAGCTTCCTCAAAGTGCTGGATGGAAAACAAAGCCTGAAGGTCATATTATGTTGTTCTGCAGGCATGAAAGCATTCATCACTGTACCAGGTCTTTGGCTGTGTTGTGTCAGCACTTCATCATGTTTCATTTCCTTCCCCTGTCTCTCCTGAATGTGTGTGTGGTGGGAAACATTGCGAAAAAAAATAACTTCTGCTTTCTTACTCTTCTCCTTAAGCATGGCAGATGGCAACTCTATTTCAGAACATGCTCCAGAAGACTTTGATTAGTAAGCATGGGCTTTCAGGCTTTGCTTCCAGTTGTATGGCAGTTCCCCATTATTGACTGTTATTGTTTTCACTAATGTTCTTTTGCAGAATGGGTCAAAGCAAGTTCCGCAGTGACAGATTTAAGAGTGAAGAACATAGCTTTAAATAGAAAATAGCATCGTCTTAATATGTATCACAGATCATTTAACATCTGCTCTTGTATTTTATCTATGGTAATGACATTTTGTAAACCAAAGTTTTATTTTTGGAGACAAATAATTTCATCATCATTTGAAAATAATATCTTTAGTACACTTTACTCTTAACCCAGTTCTGCTTTCTTTAGCAGCATGATCTGACACCCCAAATCATTGAATTTCTGGATAGTTAGGAGATGGTGTCACCTCCTGAGAGTCGTCCTTCAAGCTCTGTATGGTATAGCTGATAAATTTATGAAAGCGAAAGGGACAGTGTAAGACTGGGAAAAAAGTTAGGGAGATTTAAAGGTTTCCTTGAGATTCACTGGACCTCTAGAATGAGCAAAAGTAATGCCAGTAATATTACCCAGGAGGTCAGTTAACATCCTTTGTACCTTAAAGACTCAACTGTTACTGATACTTCATAAAGCTATTTATCTCTCTGCAGAGTTTAATAGCCCTGGGGTTTATGGTTATTTTTAGAGAAAGCATAAAGCAAATGTCACCTGCTCTCTCTTCCATACTCCCCACCAGTATTGCTCTCCAATATTCTATGCAAAAGTTAATGCTGATGGACACATGTACAGTCCAACACGTGGTTTCCCACCCACTTTTGCTAAAGCTAGTCCCATGCAGAGGAATGAGCTGACAGAAGTGTCCTCCTTGAGTTCCTTTGCATTACACGACAACAGTTGTGGTGAGATTCTATTCACAGAGGAAGTATTTTTAGGCTGTTGTGGGGCTCCTCATGCCAGGAGCATCGTAAGATCCAGCCAGTGGCACCTTTGCTGCTGAGGATTTTGCAAACGACTCCCAGCTTTCCCCTTGCAATTCATTGCACTGAGTTTGTGAGGTGCAATGGAAAATTCAAAAGTTTCTGGTTTTCTTATGTGCAGAAGCAAACATTTCATGTTTCCTAGATGAGTGGATTGTGTAAATGAGTAGGCTGATGGACAGTCCCCTCTCCTGGTAGAGTTGTGGGAGAGTCTAAGGATTTGGGACTAAAAACCTAGTGAAGAGCGTGCAATATGGAAGGAGAAAAACATAGAGGATATGCTTAAAGCAGTAAGATAAATTATAGCCCTGGTGAATTCCAGTACTGCATGGTAAATGAGAGAAATGCAAGAACAATATCTCAGGGGAGATTGGTCAGAGAATCTCTTAACCCATAACTTAGTTGGAAGCAAAGCTTGAGGATTGAGCCCATCTTTGGCTGAGGCATTTGTCAGGGTGAAGTGCAGGTCTCATCCTGGGTCTGGTCTGGGAGCTGGACAGGCTTTGCAGGGCCTAGGAGCTTTTCACAGCTGCCGTGTGAGAATCCCAAACATGGATCCATATACAAGATCATAGCACTCTGAAGGCATTGAATCATAGAGGCTTGCAGAGGATTTTGTCATCATCGATACTGACACTCCTTAGAGAATCATGATTCTAAAGAAGCAACTTACACAAGCAGTGCTATTGGGGAAACAGCACTGCTCATTTGACTCAAATGGTTTGGCCTATATGGGCACAACACATCATAAGTATTTACTGATGTTTACATTTTCTAAGTATTTGCATAAATGTTAATGTATCTAACTTAAAGCACCTAGTACTTGAGATATTATTCCTCCTAGACTTAGAAATATCTCTGGTAATGGATTCTGTCATAATAAACTTTCTCATGTACCCGCTTCTGGGAAAAATCTTTAAAGCATTGGAATATAAAACTCTGCTTTTAAGAGGATATGTGTAAATACTTCTGACAAAGTCCAGGACTTAAGTCTGACTTAGTCTCATGTAACTAAAAGAAATAAACCTTGAATAACTTTCCTTCTTTTCTTCTTTCTAAAACTATTATTTTTCTTCTTATAAGCAATACACTCAGGCTTGCAAGATAAAACATCTTGTAAATAAATTATTGGGGAAAGACATAGGCTCATGCATTTCTTACTCAGTTCTGAAACTCACATTTAAGTTTATAGGGCATTTTAGCTGCGTATTCAGAAAATACTAATCCCCAGGTCTCAGTTTTCTACTAGGGTTAAGTCAGTTAAAATGGTTTAGACTACCTTGTCATGCCCCTATCCATGAAACATCATATGTATTCCAGATTACAGAGTTTTGAAACTTGAAGTGTTTTAAGGATGGTATTTTCCTTGCACTTGGTGCTGTGTACACCTTTGCCTCCAGGTTTGGGCAATGCCTTGGTGTCTCTGAAGTAAGCTATTGCAGCTCTTCTTTCAATTAAAATGGTCTGGGTTTGGCCTTTATCTCTAAACTGTGTGTGGTTGCTGAATAGGAATTCTGCTTACTGATCAGTTCAGAACAAAATACAGCCATTTAAATATAGCTTCAGAGTATGTCTCTTCTTACTCTAGACTTAAATATCTCAAGGGTGTAGACCAGAATGCCAGTCACTTGAATTAACAGACTGTGTGGTATATAAACTATACCACAAGTAACTTCATATGTGAAGCAACTCTTCTCATGCTGTCCTTTTATTCTATTTCTCATATAAGAATAACAACATAAGCTCACTCTGAGAAAATGTCAGTTTGGATGAAATGGGACATTTCTAAACTGTCCCATAAAGATATTATGTAAGTAATTAAGCATAGGTAGATGTCGGGATGACAGATGCATTCATGGTGTAATGACTATGGCGCCTTCTTGCTGAAAGCATTGTCAGTTTCTTCCTGATTGTGTGTATTCAGAATGTAATAATTTCTCATATTTAGACTACATATACAGATGTTCCAAAAAATGAAATATTCCATTGAAGAATGCAGGTTTTTATAGGCTGAAAATTGAATTAAGATTACAGAGTAAGGCTTTTATATTTTATTAGTGTGTGTGTGTTTATGTATCTTTTGAAGACATAGGGGTCATCTTGTTCCTTATTAATAAATTCCTATGCTGGAAGAAGTCCAGTCACTTTATCTTACAGGATTTTCCCCCTTTCATCTGTCCTGGTTTTAGCCAGGATGGGGTTAATTTTCTTAGTAGCTAGCGTAGTGCAGTGTTTTGAATTCAGAAGTGATAATACATTGTTGTTTTGGTTTTGCTGGGTTGTGTTTATCATAACCAAGGACATTTTCTTGCCTGTGTCTCATGCTCTACCAGTGAGAAGATACACAGGAAATTGATTGCTTGCATACGATGGAAAAGTCAAGGCCTAAATGCAATGAGGTCATTGAAAGTGCTTCAGAGAACAAGAATTGTGGAATTGGATCAGTTTTATTCAGGACAATTTGTATGCTCTGATTGGCATGGTGTTCATGGACTTGGACTTGGAAAGGACAATGAAAGTGTTTGCATAGTGCAGCACCAGCAGCCTGGTAGGCACAACTGAATGAACATGTAATGTGTCAGTCACTTGACAGGAAATTCTACCACAAGAAGAACCTAGTGAGAACTTGCAGATCCTCTGGTACACTGGTCAAACCCAGCTGTCCTTTTCTTCCCTTCTAGTTCAGCCCTGATAATAACTTCTCAATTTCTGAACAGTTCTACTACCATGCCATTCATGTCAGGAAGCAATGTTCCTGCAAATATGCTTTTCTTATGGTTACTTCTCATCCTGCTGGATTCAGGGAAGCATCTCTACCAAGAATCACAGCAAGAGGCTGTAGAAGAATAGTCCAAGCAATGAAAAGTTTTCTGGGCCCTTTAACTCAAGCAAGTTGTGAATTGAGGGTGCTTAAGTAGGTGTTGGACAACCATAAGCTTAATACAAATTTGTTTATATCTGGAAACTTCAATTTTAATTTTTGTAGCAATGTGTCACTTCAGATTAAGAAAATGAATCTGCAGAATAAATCTTGTTAAGAAAACTCTCTTTAGGAGTTAGTTTCTTTTTAGAGTAGTATCACCCCCCCAAAAAAAAAAAACAAGCAAACACAAACCCACACACAAAAAAAAAAAAAAAAAAAAAAAAAAACAGGGAAAAAACCCTCACACAATGAAAACCCAGCATGCTTTTTCCCTAGTTCTTTTCATTAAGCATATGTAGCTATCAAGTTATCTGATTAGGTGGTATCCTCTTTTGCCTAGTTTATAGCAATTCAGTGTGTAATTCAGTCTTGCAATTCAGTCTAGCACAAAAATCTGAACTCTTAAAAATCAATAAATGGAACACAGTGCTTTAACATGATTCCTCAATGATCCAAGCTATACCAAGCACAAATTAAAACTGTGTCTGCTTTCTACTAACTTTGCTGATAATTTAAAGCAAATACAAAATTACGGTCATTTTCTCTTGCAGTGATCTTCTGGAGGCATTTATGATGCTCAATCCTCGGGCAAGAATCTGTCTCAAACGTACTGTTCTTTTGTGATGCAATTTCTCACTCCTTTTAAATCAAAGTAGATAACTTGCCCTTTCACAAACAACTCCAAGAGCCACCCAAATGTTTTTGAGAACAACAGATGGACAGAGTATGACTTGCCATATTTAATTTACAACTAAATAGAAAAAAATGTTAAGTTAATTTACATTATTTTTGTTTCCCTGATTTGCTTATTTGTAATGAACGGGAATGTGCATGTCATGTTTTTAAATCTTTGATAAAACCAAAAGGTTTTTTTGATTAATTGTTGGGCCACTTTCCAATGCCTCCTTAGTCAATGGTTCAGTAACATTGATCTCCTAAATGGGTAAAGTGTGGCTGGATGAAACAGAATTTGGGAGAAAACATTTCTTAGTTGATCTTTCTTAGGAAGTGAGAATGAGCATAATCTTATCATCCTCGACTTCAGATATGGGCACATATCTTTGACATGAATAAACATGGAGTTCTATGCTTATCATATTATAATCTAATAAGAGAAAAAGTGTTTCTGAACTAGGCACCCCTTTGCACTGGGAAGATGAGAAGTTAATGAAAAGCATGTGTTAGATGTTAGTTATGTTTTTTAATGCACTGTTGAAAAGTGTTAGCATATATTGTGACATTTTTAAATTTATTTTTGAGTCAGCATATTTGAAACTCTAAATATTCACTCAATTTAAAAAAAAACACCACAGCTTATAATTGAAAATCACTAGTGAATCATACCTCAATCAGTTCTTATTGGGAACTGTGAAGAATCATAACCTTAAAGAAAGACTGAAAGTTTGCTCTTCTCTTTGTACCAGAGTTTCCTCCTGGCCTGAAGTGCCTACTGTAGGAAACTGAGCTTCCAA
>NW_008660856.1:0-14612 GCF_000695815.1 Acanthisitta chloris
AGGGATGCTGCGAGAGGGATGCGGAGTCGGGCGCAGGGAGGGGACCAGGGATGCTGCGAGAGGGATGCTGCGAGAGGGATGCGGAGTCGGGCGCAGGGAGGGGACCAGGGATACTGCGAGAGGGATGCTGCGAGAGGGATGCGGAGCCAGGCACGGGGAGGGGACGAGCGAGACTCGGGCTTGGACTCGGGACTGAGAGGCAGGGACAAGGGGGCGATGGGAAAGATAGACGGGCGGGCAAGAGGAGGAGGGAGCCACACTGATGGTGATAGCAGTGGACATGGCCAAGGGTCCACTGGAGAGCATGCTGGCTTCCCAAAGGGACATACACTTGCCCCATCCCGTCACTGCCTCTCATGCAGGGCACACCCGAGGGGATCATTGGCTTCCCAAAGGGACATGCACTTGCCCCATCCCGTCACTGCCCCTCATGCAGGGCACACCCGAGGGGATCATAGAATCATAGAATAAACCTGCTTGGAAGAGACATCCAAGATAATCGAGTCCAACCCTAGGCACTAAGTGCCACATCCAGTCTCAGCTTGAAAACCTCCAGGGATGGTGAATCCACCACCTCCCTGGGCAGCACATTCCAATGCCTGAGCACTCTCCGTAAAAAATCTCTTCCTAATATCCAACCTAAACCTCCCCTGGCAGAGCTTGAATCTGTGCCCTCTTGTCCTACTGCTAGTTGCCTGTGATCTGCTGATCTGCTTCCTTAGACCTGTATAACAACCTGTGGTCACAAGGTGTTGGGGCAGACAGGGCACCCAATGCCACTGTCCTTCACTGTGCACACTGCTGGCAGCCCCTTTCCTGCACATACACAGGTCACACTTCTGACCTGGTGACTCTCTGGGACTGCCTTTTTGAGCTTAACCACCTTCTTGTTCAGTTTGGCTTGGCAATGCTGGCCAAAACTCCTAAATCTCTCTAACCCCCAAATTTTAGGACACAGAACCTTTGCACATTCACACCCCAGAGGGATTGGTACTGTGCAAACTGACTGTGGATGAAGACAGCACAACAACAAACCTTTCCAGACTTGGGTGGGAATAATATCTTTGTCTTCCCATGTTCTCTACAGCCCATTTAATTTACATGCCTGGTTTTATAGGGAGATGTTCCTCATAGTCCAACATGGACATGTGCAAAAAAATTCACGTTGTTTTTATAACAGTACTTTTTAAATTAAGATTCTCCCTATTAGGACTACACACAGTAGTAAAGTTAAACACCCACATAAGTGATAGCAGGATCAAAGACCATGAATCACATAGATTTCCTTGCTAGCACATTTGGTAGGATGAACAATTTTATATGTACTTCATCCTAAAAGAAAAATCAATAAAGACACACTCCTTTAAAGAAATAAAAATCTAACAGTAAGGAAGGGCAGAGATCACCCATAAAAAGAACTCTACAGTGACAATGAAGAAACACAAGAAGTTAATGACTATGTTGTGCAGATGGAAAAGGCAAACTGCTAAGCTGAATTAAATAAGATCTGGAAAACCAGTTGCACCATCTCTTGCAATTTAATTTACTCCTCTTTAAATAGAAGGCAAGATAATGACCACTTGGGAGAGCTTGAAATCTAAAAATTCATTGGTATGCCCACTTGGAGCATTTTCTCTCTATTTTAATGGTGAGCCCACCAAAAATGTTAATCCTGAAAAATAAACCCCACAATAAATGGCTGTAACTAGGCACAGATTTTTCTCCAAAGAGCTGGAGAAGACAGGAGGAGAGGAGGAGAGTGCTAATTTCTCACAACCCTAAAGGGCCACATCTTGCCTCCGTGACTGCCAACGACAGCCTCCACGCCTAACACATTCTTGGTGTCCTCTGCTGAGGTTGCCAACACAGCATTACATTTTGGATATGCAGCAGCATTACTCTGGAAATAAGGCCAAACCCACTAGACTCTATTACAAAAAACTAACTTTGAATGCAGCACCTGCCTCTGATGGGAACCACACGCTTCAGTGAAAACCTCCAGATTCCATTATTAGAGAGCTGCTCATCAGTTAAAACATTATAGCTCAGGCTGAAAACAAATCATTCTGTTATAAACAAGCTCTGCTGCAAGGAACAATATAGAAGGACAACCCCCACACCTCTGAGACACGAAGCAAGAACCAGGAGGCACAGCCTGTATCATTATTCCAAATGAGACATGTAAAGGCTCTGTTTATTCCTTATTTACATCGGTAAATACCAGGCTTCACCGTGGCATGAGGCACGTTGTGGGAATCTCAACTAACAGTAAATTAATTTGGTTGTGGAGGAAGGGCAATCACAGGATGCACTGAATTAGTGCATCCTTTGCCTACAGAGATTTCTAGGAAGTCGTGACACAGAGGCAAAAATGAGTCTCCAGAGATGGAGCTCACAAGGAAAAATGATCACGAGCACAGCATCCTGATTCTGCTCAACTACCTCACGCTGCCAGTACACCTTGAGTGAAATCAGTTCAGAGATTAAAAATCCCAGGAAGTTATTGCCACTTTCAGAGAGGTATTTTTAGGGCTTCAATTAAAAAATCATTTTGTTGATATTTTCTGTTTATTTGGAAGGTTCCTTTTTAAGGAAACCCTGGTGATGCCACCTCCTGTGCTTTTGAACCTTCTCATGCAGCTTTTCCAGAAACAAACTCTGTTATGGTGCAGCCCTGTGCTACAAGATGGTGCAGAGATGAGTTGCTTAGAGCTCACCGGTGTAGAAGGGGCTTCCAGTCCTTACACTTTCTCCCAGTCATGTCCCCCTTTTGCTTGCAGAGTTCTCCAGGTAATTTTCTGCTAAGGTCTTACAAAGCAGGACTGTGTGGCAGAGAGCAAGAGTCAGCTGGTAGATTAGCTCAGCTGATTTCTGATGGGTAACAGCTGAAATTTTGCCAGGTAACAACTGGGGAGAAAAAACAAACAACCCAAACTGGACTGAGGAATACTGTTTTGCCCCATTCTGTGTGCTCCTAGCTCTGCTTGTCTGTACCCAGTTTCAAGCACCTCTTTGTCACACAAAGGCCCAAGCTGCTCCATGCTGGGGCTCATTAGAGCTGAAGAAGGAACATTATAGCCAGAAGAAGCAATGAATACTTCATACCTCTTTCCATGGTTTTACTTGGGATTTAAATCCTTACTCTTATAATCCTTGCTGATCCCAAAATCTTGACAGCAACGGGTACATTACATGTGCTTGAAACATTATTTGCCTGTTCCAGTAGCTTTTCCCATAGCCTCTGCTTGCAGCTAGTGCAGGAAATCCCCCTGCTATAATATGATGGTGTTTTGAGGGGGCAGATCGCCTCCTAAAACCGTCACGACCCTCCTTTCCCCTGCTGACAGTTGTGCACCATCACTGTGGCAACTGCAATGCCTGCATACATGAGAAATATTAGGAAAGCATTAGGCTTATTTTAGCTATATTCTAATGCAAGGTAGCACCTGGAAGGGAGGAAGGGAAGGAGCACCATATGAGCAGTCATCCTGCATTTCCACCCTGGAAGTGTTCCACAGCTCCGTCCCAGGCGACAGGTACCACACCTTAGAAAACATCTAAGAGATAACCTGGGCTTGTTGAGTGCTCCTGATACAAAATGAATGGTGTGCAGTGCTGGGCTAGACCTCTCTCCAGCCAAAGCTCCTCTTTTTCACCCTGAGGCAAAGCTAGTTGGAACATAAACCTTGCTGGACTTGAGGGATGGCTGGAGCACAAGCCTTGGCTGCTGTGCCCAGCTGCTGCTGCTGTTGCCTCCCCCAGGCTGAGCCAACAGCCATGAAATGTAATTTCTCTACCAAACACTGGTGTCACGATCACTTGCTCTTGAAACACTGCCTGGGACTTCAGGAGCATATTAAGTAACACAGGAGCTGCTGCTAAGAGGTTCCCAGGAAGATAAACTGATCAACCGAGAGCCGAAGCAGAGGTGAGGATGAAAGGATTTTAGTTGATATTTGCTTCCAGAGGCTTAAATAAATGTTTTTTAAACCCTAAAACACAATATTAAAGTGTTGAATCTCAATGCTTTTGGCAAAAGCTCCCTCATCTAGGAATGATTTCATATCAGCCAAGCTGTTAAGTGGAGGTTGTCATGGAAACAAGTTATATTCAAATGATATGGCCAGAGATATACTGTATTTAGTGAGTTCTTCATTTGCTGCATATTGGGAACATGTCAGAACTAAATGATATTGCATAACTTTGTTTTGTCGAAAACAAACTGCCTTGCTTCCCCTGTTTTTCTCACAGGTTTGTGTCTGGTCCTGCCTAGGACAGGAGGTTCCCACACAGTGCCAAGCACAGCTCCACGGGAGAGGCTCCTCACACAGCTGGTGCCTGCAAAATCCCATTCAGAGAAGTCTTCCTTCAAATCCATGAACCTACCCAAGTCAAACAAGCAGAGGAGCCTTTCCTTAGCTTCTACAACTGACATAACCATTCACTAGTCCAAAAAAGTAGCACAGTTCAACTGGATCCTTTCCTCCCTTACTAAAATGTTCCTACATATGCAATGTGAAAGTCTAAAAAAAATACCTAGACAATTACATAAAGCCAGTTCATTTGTTTCTGAGCATCCCATAAGTGTCCATGACCTCCTTGTAAACTCAGGAATCCTATTAACTTACTGTTGGTGGCTGATGCCAGCACAAATCTCAGAGAGGACATGTGCATACTAAATTTGTACTTCTGTTTTTTTAGCTGTGGAGCTGTTAAAAAGTGCAAGATTTTTGTTCCATATCCTAGGAGTGAATGCATATTTTTAAAATATAAACAAAATAAATGAAATAGTTCTTGCTCGGGTTATAAACCAAAATCAAATCAGCTTTGGCTAGGACACTCTGCAGAAACTTCATCCCAAAAAGTGAAAACAAAAATGGAATACAAAACTGGCTCCAAAATCACACTCATGGGAACTGCTGTGCAGCTTTTATGGAGCAGCAGCCAAAGGAAGGTGGTTCAAGCAGTATCCCAAGAGATCAAGATTCCTGATTGCCCTGAGTGTTAAGGAAAAGGCAAACAAAAGTAAAACCTTACCCTTAGAGTGGTTACACACCTGAACATACTGTAAAATGCTCAATGGGAAGGCAATGGCATCTCGTGTCCTCCAGGTCCAGAAGCCTCTGAAAATGGAACAGGAGCTTGCTAACTTCTGGGGCAGGTAATCCTAAATTTCTCCAAGCTTTCTAACTACAGTTTATAAAGAAAAAAAAACCAGGTCACATAGCTCCTCTGGTCTATGGAAAAGAAACTCATGGAAGGGAATTCTGCCAGACATGAATATGAAGAAGGCAGTACCAGTTCCCTACCTACCTCAGGTTAGTGCACAAGTTGGAAAGATATGAGCCTTGCCAGGATCCTTGATGCACTGCAGAATCACAGCTCTCTCTGGTTACCACTGCTTGGGAAGGAAGGCTGAGCCTCATCCAAAGCCCTTTACAGTTAAATAAAGGTATGTATTGACTTCATCCTGCTTTAGCTTAGAAAGAGCCTTACTCTTTATCTAGCCAACTTTGGGGAGCTGAAGTGGCTTAACCCAGCATCCAACCCATGCATCAAGTATTAGGAGACCTGAATTTCTTACTTAGCTTTGGGTATTAAGCTTCTGCTTTCCTCCCTCCCTGTTCCTCATGCTTGGGAGGCACTGGGGCTGTCATAGTGGCTACAGAGGTCAGGGGTATAAATGCAAGAAACCTGGCAGACCTCTAAATTAAGTTATATGTTGGAAACAACCTCCAAGCAGCTTGATTTTCCTGATTTCCCAGTAAAATATCTGCAGTGTTTCACTTCCCCAAACACGAGGATCCCAAAATAGCACCATCCTCAGTGCTATTCTGTGTTATAATGTTATTGGCACCACATCTGGCATTGGCTTTGATGTGGAACATGAGCTTAAATACTGATTTTTTTTTTACAGGCAACCCAGTATGCAACTGAAGGAAACAATATGCAAGAGTCACATCCTGCACACTGAGCAAACCATATTAGCCTGTACCACAGAGTGAGCCTGGGATGGAAAGCCTCAACTACTGTGGATATTACAAAAATAAATAAATAAACTCTAAAATATAAAAATACAGGACATAATATTTTATAGGTTTTATGCTCATCTCTTAAAATTGATGAGCTCAATGCTGCTCTACAGTTCAGCTCATAGGGGTCATTCAACTTTCTGCATCACACCATCAAATCTTGTACCTGTCCAAGCCAGCAAAGCCAAGGGCCCCTTTGGAAATAAACCACTAGAGGGAGACTGACTTCAGCAATGGAAAGCCCAGAGGGAGAAAATCCTGCACATCCATCAAAAAACCCAAGATTTGGGTCAAAACTGCTCTTTCTGTTTCTCCTTCACAAATAAGTCGCCGAAGCTAAAGGATCAAGTTTGACTTCGTTAGTGTCAATTAAGGGAGTGTCATGTGAGTGGGGTCAGGTAATCACATATTCTTTTGCTGCTTGTAAGAGAGGTTAGGCTGACTCTATCAAAAAAGAAAAAAAAAAAAAACACACAAAAAAATCCCCCAGCCACTGAAAATACTAATAGCTGTATCCTAGCAACATCACGGATTCCATGTGGACTTTGTTCTGGAGTCTACAGTCCTATTTCATCAAAATTATTGACTTTCTCAAAGTCTCTAAACGATCATCAAAAAACCAGTTAGTGCTTAAAAAATACAAACATTTAATTAGTCACATTAATAAGAAAAAAAGAAGAGCAGCGTTGTGTGCTAGTGCTCCCTTTTCATGGAGTTCAACTGAGCTGCCTTTGAAATCAACATCAAAATTCCCACTTTATTCACTGGTAGCAGAGCCAGGTCCCTCCTTCGAGATGAAGAGCTGGAAATGGCCCTACAGAACTTGGCAGATGAGGTTGGTTTTGCAGGCTGAGCTCACACATTGCATGGCTGAAATTCCTACAGCTCTCAAACTCCTCCCAGTCATCATGCCCTTATTGTAAAGGTAAATAAATTGGTATTCCAGTGGCATCCAGAGGCATTCTACAAGGCTCTCGTACTATCCATATAATCAGTGGCCTTTTTTCCCTAAGCTCTGTTTTAACTTAACCACCACAAATTTTGTCAAGATCACAAAAAATGTGGAATCCTGTTGGATCTTCCCACAAGCCCATGCCTTGCTCCTCTAAGGTATAAAGACATCAGGTTTCACAGCTCCGGGAGTTTTCCCCTCATCAATTCTGCATCACTGAAGCGAACTGTACTAGATAAAATACTAGGGCAAAAGGCCAACCAAATGAAAAATGAAAGCACCCAATACTCCCAAAGAAAAACCTTTTGTACAAAAGGACCAACTAGAAAAAAACCAACTCAACTCCAAATAAGTTATCTGTTTGTTATCCTTAACATCTCATATGATGATGCAAGTGACATTTTGGCATTTAACTCAGGGTTTGGGCAGGCTCAGATTTTTGGCCACAATTTTTGCTCAGCTCCAAACTCTATCACAGCTTTTCTGACAGTTTTTATCTGTTATTCCAAGCTCTGCTTCAATAAGTCAGCAAGACCTTTTACCAGAGAGAAGGCGCTATTAAAATAATAGATTCTTTTCATCACTCCGCCTTAAAAGCCAAGATGATAGGATAGTGCGGTGAAAAATGTTTCTCACTCTTTACTTAGCCCACAAAGTTGGTTGAGACCCACCAACACTTTTAAACTGCAAAACCTTTCAATGTGCTATTTCTATAGTTCAAAGTTAAATGACAAGAGAACGTGTTCGTTGAAGAAGTAATTTTAACACAGAAGGGTTAGTTAGTGACTTTCAGCCCGGGAGCATGAATCCAATGAGGGCTGGATTTGAATTCCAGGCATGGCACTGAGCTATCTGTACTGCTCCAGCAGCAGTGGAGAGCCTTGAGTTGACCTCTGAACGCTGCTCTCGGTCACAGGAACACACTGTGGGATTATCATCCTACTCAAACACCGCAGCAAGGGCTTTATCTCCACAGACAACACCCATTTAACTAAGAATTTAGCATTTTAGCAGTGTTCATGGACTCCCTGATACTGTTAAATCTCACAGTTTTAGTCACACTGAAGGTTTTCACGTTGCTCATCCTTTCGTTTCCACCAGCTGTGGAGGGGAAAGGGGCCCCAGGCAAGGAGGGGATATCCATTTGCACAGAGTGCCAAAATAAGGGAGTAGCTCTGGCTTCACCTAAGCTGTGAACAGATGTAAACCAACAGGAAAGGTAATATATGGGAACAACAGAGCAGCAAAGAAATCAGTTTACAGATTTGATTTACTCAGGTTAAAAGATGGTGTCACTAGGTACTTCCAACACTTCAAATAGCTCTCCCCAATCATTAGATTAATTCCAAAACTGCTCCAGGCAGAGTAAGTAAACAAAAATTTGAGAGCTGCATACCAAATTCTGTTCCTAGTTATACCCTGAAAGAGATCTGTTGGTCTAATTTATACCTGAGTAATGTAAAAGGGGAACAAAGGGGGAAGTCAAATACAAGACAAGGATGGAGATGCTTTGACTAGCCAAGCAGATTTGATTTGAAGGTTCTCTTCAGCATTTAGGAGGAATAACAACCTCAGCTTGTTGGCCAGTTGCAGCAGGATTGCTTTTGATGGCAGACACTGCAGACATCAAGTGGAGAACAGCAAGGGCTGAATTCATACTAAGGAAATAAAAACCTGCTTTCACAGTGGCTTTGAAAAAGAACTTTCAGTTGTGCATTACCTCCTTTCTTTTTTTCTTTTTTTTTTTAACCCAGTGAATTTTCTAGACAGGCATTCACAGTAGGTCTATCTGAAAGCAGAGAAAGGATAGCAATGGAACTAAGTTGTTTCATGATCAACACAGCCACCTTTTGTTCCAAAGCCACCCACACTGTCCATGGTGAATTTCCTGCTGGGTGCCAAAGGCCATTGTGCCGTGATGAGGGTGTTGGATTCATCCCTCACTGATGAGATAGCACAGCCCCTGTGCAGGGAATGCAGTTTGTGAGGGTTGAAGTCACCCACACAGGGAGATGTGACAACACAGTGTGTAAAGCCTGTTGTTACCTGCTTGTCATGCTGCCAGGTTTTACCTCAACCTGTGGACGTGGCTGCAGCACACTGTATGCATGCAATTAGGAACAGACTTGTTTCAAGACATTACAGCCCTTCCTGCTACCGAAGAACCTGGGGCCTGAGAAGCACTGCAGGAGCAGAGCCAAGGGTTGGCAGTGCTCCTGAAGGCAATAAGCTGCTTATCTCTGGCCTAAGGAGTTTATAGCACCCATGTATCCCCAAAAGCTCATTAGCTCCTCAGTAAGCAGCTGAGACACTAGATGCACAAGCAGAACAGCAGTGGCTTGAGGTTGCTACAGCACAGATAAAACTTCTGGGCTTGGCTAGTCTGCAGCAGGCTGGTTCAATAGCCTGAAGCAATCCCACTTATGTATAAACTGGAGAAAGCCTGATCTTGTGAAATGCTGCTCAGTATCTGGCTTTGCTTGTAGGAGTGTGTGTAGCTAAACCTCAGCCCTGAGGAAGGGCTGCACCCACCTTCCTGGTACCCACCGAGAGCCAAAACCACATCTGGCAGCATCCCTGCCACAGCAGTGGAGGAAAGCACGTGCCTTGACCCAGCCTCACATTGCATTTGCTTCTCCCTTGCCCTGCACTCCTCCATCCCTCATTGCCTCCAGGGCAGAGGGGTGGGAACGCAACCCAAGCAGCTGGGCTGCATCCCATGAGAGAGAACTACAGAGACGGGAAGAGGAAAGGAAATTCTGTGCCTGCAGAGGTTCCCCTGGAGATTTTAGAGGAATGGCTTTTCGTAACTTTCTCAGCATGTCCATGGGACTGGATAGCAGCTGCGAGCTCCTGTAGAAAGCTCATGTCAGGGATATTTCCTGTCTCACTGAGGCTATTCCCCGTGTCACAGGGGACATCTTCCACAAAGGAGCTGCTTCTGAAGAACAGCGTGCCACCAACAATTCAGCAGAAAAAGTTTAGCAGAGCCAGTGATAGATGAGAGCAGGAAGGAGCTATTCTTCCCCTCTGCTTTTCTTCCCTCTCCATTGAGCAAAGTCTTTTAAAGACCAGCTCCCTTTGCAGAAGGCTACAGAACTTTTAGCAAGTGGCATGCATGGAGGCATTCACAGCCATGATACCTGTGTCTGGTTATTTCCAGTCAAAATAATCTCCTACTCAATTATGGAGAAGAATAGAGAAGCTCAGCCTGACTCACAATCACATGGGGGAAAAATGAGAGGAGTTGTTCAAGTTCAAAACGTTCAGCTGGCTGTGGAGGAGGATTAGTACCGCTGTGGAAGGAGGCTTTCTCTCCCCCTGCAACAGCACAGCACTAAGGGATGGAAAAGACCTGAGTCCACTTCCCTGCTGTGCCAAATATACTCCTCCGTTCTTCTCTCCTCCCTCCCCAAGAGAGCATATGAAGTATTAAACAGCCAGGAATAAGCCCTTGAAAAATGTGATCGCTAGCTGTCAGATACCTCTCTGCCACAGAGATGAGCTCTGTGACTGTTCTCCTGCAGATCCTCCACTGCCATCCAGGAAATCAGGATTCAGCAGTGACATTCATACTCCCCATCCACTTTGCTGTCATCTGTATATTTTGCACGACGGTGCTGAAAATTATGTGAACAAAACCACATCCAAAACGCTTCATTAGTGCTTTGCTGAGCACAGCTCTGGGGTTTGCTGACCCATGCCCTTCCCAGCCTGAGGGCAGTGCCCAGCACCCCATCCCTGAGCTGACACCTGAACCTTCTGTGTGCAAGAAGCAGACTGGGAGTCTTCCAGCGTTGGTTTAAGCCTCTCTTCATTTCACTGGCATGTACCATGGCTGTGCCCTGGTTACAGAGGGCAGGCATGGCTCCTGTGCAGAGCAGTTATTTTGGGTAGTACTGTAAATTTTGCAGACTTAAAACTTCTCATATTAGCCAGTGCCCAAACATTACCTTAATGTGTCATCTTCTGTTCTGTCGTTGCCACAAAGTATTATCATGATCCTTGTAAACACCCACAAACCTGCCTCATTATCTCCTGGTACTCCCTCCTCCCCCTTCCAGGGATGACTGATAGCCAGTGTTTCAGTGATGCCATTCCCTAGGCTGCATCCTCACAGTTCACTTGTCCTCCCCCTTCTCTAGGGTTCATACTGTCTCTCTCTCCCATTGCACTGTTGGATTTTAAGTTCCCTTGGCATAGGGACAGCTTTTTGTTTTGCTTATGTAGCACCCTGGTCCCTGACTCACTCTGTTAGGTGCAAAGATAACACAAATAATGAGTGTCATCCGGAGAGCTCTGTGGGAATTACAGCGAGCTGGGAAGGAGGACCTAAATCTTTTTGTGCTAGATTCGACTCAAGCCTCCATTATCCCTTTTTGCTCCAAACTGACCTTTCCATCTCCTTGATTACTTAGCTTGAAAACTTTTCCTTGCCTTGCCTGAATTATTTGTGACAGCCAAATTGCTTTGGCTGACTGCTCTCACCTGTCCTGCTTCCCCGTGGCATCTCAGTCATGGTGCAGCTCTGGGACTGTCCTTCAGGCATGTCCAGATATTTCCTCCTTCTTCCCTTACATCACACCAGGGACAACACTTATTTCTACTACAGTAGCACAAAGGTACAGGACACTTCTCCTTCCAGAAATATTATGAAGAGCTCCCAGACACAAGAACACAAATAACACTAGCGATAATGAATAGCTGAGGCTTTGGGAAGCACCCCAGTGACTGATAGAAAGAAGGCAATATGCCACAGTGTTTGCTGTAAGAGTCCCTATTTCAGCTGTCTTTCCCGTTCAAGGCAGTGAGAGGAGAACATGAAGAGGCAGCCAATTCAAGTAAAGCAGACTGAAAGGTCAGAGGAATCCATCTAGCTTGTGCAGCACCATTTCGCAAGCGGAGAATAGCTCTTCATTAAACTCTTTTGGTGAAAGTGATTGAAGGGAGAAAGGAAAACAGCTTAACACACTCATTACAATCTCTGGGAATTACCTGTCCCCCATGACTGCTACGATGGGTCTGGCTGTTGTCTGGCTGTGCCCAAATCAATGTACATCCACTGTTTCCAGCGCCTGCCAAGGCACTGGAGGCAGGAGCTCTGTGTTTCAGTGTCTTGTCCAGGGGTACATCCATGTGCAGAGGTGTTCCTGCTTGGCTGGGAGCTGGACACCCAGCAGCATCCTGCAGAGCCAAGCAGCAGCAAAGGTGAAGGCTTTACCATGGAGATAACAGTGCAGTCCTTTTGACACTCAATAGTAGACACCTCCCCAGGCACTGCAGTCCCTGCAGGGTGGAAGAGCTCCTCAAGCAGCTCTGCAACAACAAAGGGGTTACAAAATACCCTAATTTCTCCTTTTTTAGTCAATACTGTAGATTTGGCACTGTCCTAATGTCCAAACTGAGACTGGGCGCAGAATTTGTTTGAACCTTATGGGTCTGATGCAAAGAAGACATGAAGCAGCCCAAGGTGCTGGCTAGCCTGGGTGGGGGCACCCAAGTGAGACAGGGAGGGCTCTTCTCCAGGCAGGGAGACCAGAACCAGGGCTGGGTGTAACAGGCAGAATTAGCCTGGTGGGTGTAACCTCATGTCAGCCACTTTGGGAAGTGAGGAGCCTGCTCATATGAAGACTGTTAACCCCCCACCTGCCCCTTATTTTCTGCATTTGTGGTGGCTGTCCTTTTAGTGTCACACCTCTCAGTCAGCTAAATTCCAGGCTCACACCTCCTATAGTGCTATATAACAGCCCCATCAGGGGAGCAGGCCTGAGAAGATGGATGAAACACCATTCCCTGCTGGCTCTCCTCTTGCTACAGGTGGGAGAAAGATGAGCTAGCAATTTGCTGCTGGCCTGGCAAGATAGCAGTGAATTACAGCAGCTCCTGAGCCAGCTCAGCTGCGCTGGCGAGCATTCAGGGAGAGAAGAAACCCTTCCCGCAGGCACGGAGGAGGGAAGCAGGTGTGTTATTCCCTTTTGTTCACTTGATAGTAGAGATCACAGAGCTAACAGGGGCCATAAGGTCTCCTCTGCTCCTCTGAAGAGCCACACACCCCCAAGGACAAGAGATCCTCATACTCATGCTTGGCAAAGTGCTTTGGCTGCTGGCATCCTGCCACGGGAGCCTGTTAACACAGTCCCGTGCTACACTGGGGGCTGGTGAGATACGTGGTGTCCCAGCTCCTCCAAAAAGACACAGCTCCTGACGCAGGTGCCAGGGCTGCTGAGGGGACACCATGCACTCAGTGCTCCAGTCTCTGCACGAATGTGAGAAACGCCTGGAAAACTGCACAGAGCACTGAACAACCCGTGGGCAATGCTCTGTCACAGTAAAACTTTGGTGCAAATGAGAAACCTAACAACCGAAAACAGCTCAGACGCACTGGTAGGAAGCAAAAAGCAGCCTCAATTATCTGCCACTTCCCTCCTCCCCCCCCCCAGGATTTCTTTGCTCTCCTAACATTGCAAAAAATAATGGACACAAACCAGATCTGTGGGCAAATGAAGTCCTGTGTGTGATACAGATTGCCCTCGACACATCTCTGGGCCAAAGTCTGGGTTTGGTTCACCACTGTTTAAATGCCAGGAGTTCAGCAGAGCTGTTCTGGATGTCTCGTGGCACGATCAGGGTCAGTGCCTGGTCCCTGCTATGTGCAGTGAGACTTTCTGAAACCAGCCAGAAAGATCTGCTCAAAAGCTGCTCCACCAACACTCACTTTTGGGGCTGATGCAGATGATTTAATTGCTACAGTTTCTGGAATAACACTGAATTTACTAATGGCTTTTAATAGAAAGCTCAAAAAGGATTTCAGACGTGTCCTTCATAAGAGGCCATGAAGGAAACTCAGTAATAGTACGATAATTGCATTAGCATCTCCAGCGAGCCCGGGGCCGCGCGCTGGTGTGTGCCTTGCACGGCACACAGAGAGGCCTTGCCCTACATACACAAGGATGGCAAAGTGGGAGACAGAGGACAAGGATCTGCATCTCAGTGGCCTATATTAAACTGCTCTTTATAAACCTGCACCACCAGCACAGGTGCATCAGCAGAAGCTCTATGCTAGTCAGGCCAAAGGTGTTTTATCTAGCTCACAAAAACCTGCCCAGTTTTCAGTGTAACTGAGCCTGGAGGGTAAGTCCCTGCACAATACAGAAGCACAAAGAGCATCCATATGGGTTGGGGACACTGTGCCATCTCTCCTCCTCTTAGGATCCCCCTCCCTCTTAGGAACCCTAGTCAGGCTCCTGACTTTCAGAGGCACCTTTTCCTTGATGTTCACACTGAAACATTTGCCTTGAGCTCGCTGGGAACCTGCTTCCCCTACAAATCTCCCTGCCCAGCAAGGGACAGCACACCCTGATGCTGCACTGCAACAGGTGCTACTGGACTTGCCTCTCCGTGCGAGCGGAAAGTTAAACGCCCATTTAACGCCGCCAAATCGAGCAGAAGCACATTGGCGACCGTGACACGGGCGGAACAGCAACGCGTGGCTATGCTGGACCAATACATCTGCCATAGGTACCAACATGCCCGTATATGGGCACGCACACACCTGTGTCACGCCCAGATACAGCATCCCCAGCAGCTGTGAACGGCATCACCCGCCTCGCGTCTCCGGGGGGGCTCCC
>NW_008660857.1:0-495 GCF_000695815.1 Acanthisitta chloris
TCTGAGGGAGTTGGGTTTGGTTAGCCTAGAGAAGAGAGAAATCTTGAGAGAGTCTGGAGGGAATTTTGCTTTGTGTTTGGTGGTTCTGATGGGTTTGGGATGCTGTTTGTAATTCATCCAGCTGGAGAGGAAGGTGTGTTCCTCCTCAGAGCCTGTGAGGAAAGAAATTATTCCAGAAAAAGAAATTCCAGAGGTTTTGAAGCTGTTTTATGCCTCTTCTGCCTGGTGAAGCCAAGTCCTAGCAACCTCTTTGCTCTCTCCCTACAGTGACAGGAGAATCCCCTCCAAGCTTATCAAAAGAACTGACCAGCTCTTTGGCAGGAGTGGGAGACGTCAGCTTCGACACGGATTCCCAGTTCCCTCTGGATGAACTCAAAATTGACCCTTTAACCCTGGATGGACTGCACATGCTCAACGACCCCGACATGGTCCTCACCGACCCTGCCACAGAGGACACGTTCCGGATGGACAGGCTGTGAGCAGCACAGCCCCTGC
>NW_008660857.1:518-1749 GCF_000695815.1 Acanthisitta chloris
CAGCCCCTGCAGCCCCACGGCCATCCTGGCCGAGCAGGAGCAGCAGCTGCTCCATCTCTCCAACCTGTACAATGAGTAAAGCTTGTCGTTCTGAGCTTGCCGCGCTGCAGCCCCCACTCCCTCCCCCTCTCGCCGATGTCACCTCCTCCTCCCACCCCCTCGAGCCGCTCGTTGCCATTCCTGAGTAAGGAGTTGCCTTTTCCTCTTCAGAGCCCTTCCCCTCCCCCACCAAAGCTCCAGCGTGGCGTTGTCGATGTCTCCTTTGCACTAGAGAAGGGATTTTTTTTTTTTGGGCAGGTGAGGAAGGTCCTGAGCTGAGGGGTCAAGAGATTGGGGTAGACACCAAGTTTTGGGTTGAGGCAGGGAGGGGGAAGCTCCTCCTCCTCCTCCCTCTTCTCTCCTCTCTCCCAGGTTGGGAAGCAAATCCCTGCATTGCTGCCCCCGGCGTTGTGACTCTGCTTTGTGACATCTGCTTGGTAGAGTAGATGCTTCTCCCACCCTCCAGGTGTCATGTTTCTGCCCAGGTGTGTTGCCTCCATGTCTCCTCCCTCCATGTCCCATGTCCATCTCTTCCCTCCCTGTCTCCTCCCTCCACGTGCCATGTCCATCCCTTCCCTCCCTGTTTCCTCCCTTCAGATCCCATGTCTGTCCCTTCCCTCCCTGTCCCTTCCCTCCAGGTGCCATGTCCATCCCTTCTGTCCCTGTCCCCTCCCTCCACATTCCATCCCTGTCCCCAGGTGTGTTCCCTCCCTGTCTCTTTCCTCCAGGTGCCATGTCCATCCCTTTCCTTCCTGTCCCTTCCCTCCACATTCCATCTCTGTCCCCAGGTGTGTTCCTTCCCTTTTACCACCCTCCAGATCCCATGTCTGTCCCTTCCCTCCCTGTCCCCAGCTGTGTTCCCTTCCTGTTTCTCCCTCCAGGTGCCACATCTGTCCCCAGGTGTGTTCCCTTCCCTCCAGATGCCACATCCATCCCTTCCCTCCCTGTCTCCTCCCTCCAGATCCTATGTCTGTCCCTTTTTTCCCTGTCCCCTCCCTTCAGGTGCCATGTCCATCCCTTCCCTCCCTGTCCCTTCTCTCCAGGTGCCACATCCATCCCTTCCCTCCCTGTCCCCAGGTGTGTTCCCTCCCTGTCTCTTCCCTCCAGGTGCCACATGCATCCCTTCCCTCCCTGTCCCTGTCCCTGTCCCTTCCCTCCATATCCCATGTCCATCCCATCCCTGCCCACACTA
>NW_008660857.1:1984-7928 GCF_000695815.1 Acanthisitta chloris
GCATCCCTTCCCTCCCTGTCTCCTCCCTCCAGATCCTATGTCTGTCCCTTTTTTCCCTGTCCCTTCCCTCCAGATGCCATGTCTGTCCCCAGGTGTGTCCCCTCCCTTCAGGTGCCATGTCCATCCCTTCCCTCCCTGTCCCTTCTCTCCAGGTGCCACATCCATCCCTTCCCTCCCTGTCTCCTCCCTCCAGATCCTATGTCTGTCCCTTTTTTCCCTGTCCCCCCCTCCAGGTGCCACATGCATCCCTTCCCTCCCTGTCCCTGTCCCTGTCCCTTCCCTCCAGATGCCACATCCATCCCTTCCCTCCCTGTCCCTTCTCTCCAGGTGCCACATCCATCCCTTCCCTCCCTGTCCCTGTCCCCTCCATATCCCATGTCCATCCCATCCCTGCCCATCCTCTCCTGCCCCAGCAGCCTGGGAGAAGCATCCCTGCATCCTCATGGCCAAAAGGCAAAACAAATCCCCTGGAAACACTATTTTCCAAGCTTTTTGTTTTGTTCTTTTTTGTGTTTTTTCCCTGTCTGTGTAGTACATCTGTCTGTCTCTCTGTCCCCACACAGAGAGAACATTTCTGAGCACACACAAAAGTTCTATAATTCATTACTTGATCAGCACAGAGGGTGAGAACATTGGAAAGCAGCTAAAAAACCAGAGGAGACTTAACCTGATACTTGGAATTTTCCTTTTGTGAGAGATTCCTGGGCAACAGGAAAGGCATTTCCATAGCAATGCCAAGCTCATAGCATCCTTATTTTTTTGGGTTTTTTTTTAATGTCTTATTCTTAGTCCTTACTTATTCTGTTCCTTATTTATGAGTTGTTTGTTGTCGTTGTTGTTTTTTGTATTTAAATGTTTGGATATTAGGCAAGTAGTGAAACTACCTAGAGCCAGTTGAGACACTCCACATAACCCTTGGACAGCTCCATCTTTTTTGGAGGAGTTTAGTCCAGAAATAGAGTATATATATATTATATATATGTATAGGGATTTTTGAAACTAACTGGAATTTTCAACAGATGTTGAGCAGAACTGAGGAAAACTAAGGCAAGTCTAGAGGTTTTCCTTTGGAACAGGCAAAATAGTGTGGTAGGAACTATTTTTAAAAATCTCTCTTGCTCCACAGTGACCAGGGCTGAATCCTCCAGTCTGAGAGATTCCTTAAGGAATTTGTGCTTCAGTTAAACTGGGAAGAGATGAGTTCTGCTAGTCCTTGGGAATATTCTGTGCTGCAGCATGAAAATCCCACCCAAACCCCCCATGGACTGGGAGGTGGTGGGTTCACTCCAGTGGCACTGCTGGATGGATGGTGATTCCCAAGATTCCTGGGATTGAGGGTTGGCTGGAAGGAGTTTTGAGGAGTTCTGAGGGTGATGGGAACTGCTGGAGCATCCTCATTCCACTGTGATCCGAACAGGAGGGATGTCCCAGTACAGGGAAGGATCTCCCAGTACAGGGAAAAATCTCCCAGTGCAGGGAAAATTCTCCCAGTGCAGGGAAAAATCTCCCAGTACAGGGAAGGATCTCCCAGTGCAGGGAAAAATGTCCCAGTGCAGAGAAGATTCTCCCCATACAGGGAAGGATCTCCTAGTGCAGGAAAAGGTCTCCCAGTGTAAGAAGAAATCTCCCAGTGCAGGGAAGGATCTCCCAGTACGGGGAAGGATCTCCCAGTACAGAGAAGGATCTCCTGGTACAGGGAAGGATTTCCCAGTACAGGAAAGAATCTCCCAGCACAGGGAAGGATCTCCCAGTACAGAGAAGGATCTCCCGGTACAGGGAAGGATTTCCCAGTACAGAGAAGGATCTCCTGGTACAGGGAAGGATTTCCCAGTACAGAGAAGGATCTCCTAGTACAGGGAAGGATTTCCCAGTACAGGAAAGAATCACCCAGCACAGGGAAGGATCTCCCAGTACAGAGAAGGATCTCCCGGTACAGGGAAGGATTTCCCAGTACAGAGAAGGATCTCCTGGTACAGGGAAGGATTTCCCAGTACAGAGAAGGATCTCCTAGTACAGGGAAGGATTTCCCAGTACAGGAAAGAATCACCCAGCACAGGGAAGGATCTCCCAGTACAGAGAAGGATCTCCCGGTACAGGGAAGGATTTCCCAGTACAGAGAAGGATCTCCTGGTACAGGGAAGGATTTCCCAGTACAGAGAAGGATCTCCTAGTACAGGGAAGGATTTCCCAGTACAGGAAAGAATCACCCAGCACAGGGAAGGATCTCCCAGTACAGAGAAGGATCTCCCGGTACAGGGAAGGATTTCCCAGTACAGAGAAGGATCTCCTGGTACAGGGAAGGATTTCCCAGTACAGAGAAGGATCTCCTAGTACAGGGAAGGATTTCCCAGTACAGGAAAGAATCACCCAGCACAGGGAAGGATCTCCCAGTACAGAGAAGGATCTCCCGGTACAGGGAAGGATTTCCCAGTACAGAGAAGGATCTCCTGGTACAGGGAAGGATTTCCCAGTACAGGAAAGAATCTCCCAGCACAGGGAAGGATCTCCCAGTACAGAGAAGGATGTCCTGGTACAGGGAAGGATCTCCCAGTACAGGGAAAGCTCTCCCAGTACAGGGAAGGATCTCCCAGTGCAGGAAAAGGTCTCCCAGTGTAAGAAGAAATCTCCCAGTACAGGGAAGGATCTCCCAGTACAGGGAAAGCTCTCCCAGTACAGGGAAGGATCTCCCAGTACAGGGAAGGATCGGCCAGTGCAGGAAAAGGTCTCCCAGTACAGAGAAGGATCTCCTGGTATATGGAAGGATTTCCCAGTACAGGGAAAAATCTCCCAGTACAGGGAAGGATGTTCCAGTGCAGGAAGAGCTCTCCCAGTGCAGGGAAGAATCTCCCAGTGCAGGAAGGAATGAGCTGAACCTGGAGAAGGGAAACACTTCCATGTGGGAAGGGCTGAGCGATCTTCCAGTGCAGGAAGGAATGAGCTGAACCTGGAGAAGGGAAACACTTCCATGTGGGAAGGGCTGAGCAGCCACATGGATTTGGTTACCTGTAGTGCCAGTGAAGATCCATTTCAGTTCCCATTGCAATTCCCAGTGCAATTCCCATTCCAGCTCCTCTTTCCAACCAATTATGTTCTGTTGATCCACAACTGCTCTTCCCACTCCTTCTGGAATTGCTTTTTTGGGGGCTAAAAACTTAGCCCTTTCTCAGTTTTTTTTTAACAAGCCAAACCCAACCCCTCAGCACTTCACCCATCCCATTCCCCCCAGGGAAGGTTTTCCTTGTTTTCCAGGAGCAAAGAGGAGCAGAGGGAGTTCCAGTGCAATGAGTTGAGGAGTTCCAACTGCTCTCCAGGAGTTCTCAATGAGTTATATTAGGTTTCTGTGTGCTTCCAGAAAATCAGTGGATCTCCATCCTGAGATTCCTGCCAACACTGCTGAGCAGGATGGTGGTTGGGATCTCCCTAATCCTGCTGTGTTTGCTCACGTTTGTGCCATTCCTTGACCATTTGCACTAAAAAAAAAAAAATGTGGATTATTTTTTTTTTCTTTGACCTCTTGGCTTTCCTGTGTCATTTTTGTCCCTCCCCCTACACCCTCCAGAGCTTTTCCTGCATCTCTTGACAATATATGGGTTTGTTGGGTTGGGTTTTTTGGGGATTTAAGCCCAGTAGAACATCCTGGGGGCTGCTTGTTCCAGATTGCTCATCCTGGAAGGAGGAGCTAAAAAGGTAGCTCAGACAGGACACTGGAAAAACCAGGAGGAATTTGGGCACAGGTGACTCAGAGCCTTTGCTGAAGGTCCAAAAATGCTTCCTGCAGTTCCCATAGCTCCATGGTGGGATTTCTGTGTCGCTTTCCCCTTGGAATGACTCTCCTGCATGTGTAAATTCTTGTTTGTGATCTATTTTTTTAAACCCCAGAGTCACTTCAGAGCGAAGCATCCAAGGAGGAGCTGAGATTCCTCACTGGACATTCGGCCAGGAGCTGTGGTTTTATAACTCTGTGTGTATATAAGAGCTCTTGTTTCTTAGACTTGTAAGTAGACATTGCAAATGGCCTTAAATTTCCAAACTTCACACATCTGGATGCAACTGTCCAAATTAGGGACCATCTAGCCGAGGGAAATCCAGGTTTTATTCCCAGCAGAGGGAGCATGGGGAGAGGGAAGGAGCAGGTGATGCTGTGAGTGGCAGGATATGCTCCATCTCCTGCAGGTAAAAATCTGCTTTCCACCCCAACCCTGGGAGATCCAGGGCAGAGATTCCAGCAGCTCCTGCCTTCCTATTCCCACTGGGAACCATCAGGTTTCCTCACACATCACCTAGGAGCTGCCCCAGAGGGATTTATTTTTTTTTTTCCCCTTAAAATTCCATCTTTAGGTGGCATCAGGCTGATGTGAAAGCAAACCCAACCTGTTGGGGTGTGACATACAAACCTGGAGCAGATCCCAAGTGTTTGCAGAAGGAATAATCTGAGTTTATTTACAATTTCCCAATCCTGTTGGCATTTCCATGGGGTGGGTGAAGGTGTGTGTGAGGTTATCCCTTCCCACCTGGCCCAGGTTGGGAGCAGAGAGGGAAAACCATCACTTAGCAAAAAAAAAAAAAACACTCCAGGAGAAATTAGTAGTATTGCTCTGATTGATCAGTTTTTGAGTTGCTGATGTTGAACCTGTCGCTGTCTCAAGGGGTGACTGTCCAGACAAACCTGCTGAGTGACCCCAACCCTCCCTACGTGTGTTTTTCTATCTCTCTCCACGAGTTCATGAAACACTTCCCAAGTTAGACTGTTGCATTTGCCAATACAAAGGGGAATGACAGGAATAAACCTTCGGTGGTTCCAAAAAACTGTGATTTTTCCAGCAGCAAAACCAGCCCTGGTGCTGGTTGGGGGAGGCTCTGTGCCTGGACATGGTGGTTCCCCACATTCCCTGGTCCCACCAGCTCACCAGGGTCCCTCCAGTGCCACTGCTGCCCCTCACCAGCCTGGGGATGTGTCACACTGTCCCTGGCACAGCACTGAGCTGTGACATGTGTCCTCTAACCCTTGGGCTGTGACACTGTCCCTGGCTCAACCTTGGACTGTGACATGTGTCCTCTAACCCTTGGGTCTGTATGATACTTATCCCTGGCACAACCTTGGGCTGTGACATGTGTCCCTGGCACAACCTTGGGCTGTGACCTGTGTCCTCTAACTCTTGGGTCTGTATGATACTTGTCCCTGGCACAACCTTGAGCTGTGACATGTGTCCTCTAACCCCTGGGTCTGTGTGACATGTGTCCCTGGCACAACATTGGACCATGACATGTGTCCTCTAACCCTTGGGCTGTGACATATGTCTCTGGCACAACTTTGGGCTGTGACATGTGTCCTCTAACCCTTGGGCTGTGTCACACTGTCCCTGGCACAACCTGGGGCTGTGACATGTCCTCTAACCTTGGGTTCTACGACACCTGCCCTTGGCACAACCTTGGGCTGTGACATCTGTCTCTGGCACAGCCTTGGGCTGTGTCACACTGTCCTTGGCACAGCTGTGCCACTTGTCTTTAACCCTTGGACTGGGTCTCATTCCCTATTTCTTTGATTTAAAGAGGGGCAGATGTTTCCAGAAAGAAGCTGCAAATCCATTTTTAAAAATTGCTAACTCTTTTGTCTCTTTTATGACCTTTGAAGTTTAATTAATTGGTTAATTAAGGAGCATTGCCTGGTGTGAGCCCAGAATGCTCCTGGCTGAACCTTCAGCTCAGGGGAGGTTGGAGTTGATGCTGAAGGGTTTTCCCAACCTTGACTGGATGATTCTTTCTCAACCTTGACTAGATGATTCTTTCCCAGCCTTGATTTGATGACTTTTCCTACCATGAGTTGGTGACTCTTCTCCAACCTTCATTGGGTGATTCTTTTCCAACTTTGATTGGATGATTCTTTCCCAGCCTTGATTGGGTGAGTCCCAACCTTGGGTGAGTCCCAGCCTTGATTGGGTGACTC
>NW_008660857.1:8327-10282 GCF_000695815.1 Acanthisitta chloris
TAGACGATTCCTTCCCAACCTTTATCGAACGATTCTTTCCCAGCCTAGATTAGACCATTCTTTTCCAACCTCCATCAGATAATTCTTTCCCAACCTTTATTCAGTGCTTCTTTCCCAACCACAACCCTCTCAATTCCAAGCTCAACACCCACCCTAACTCCCCTTAAACCCACTCCCCCCAAACCCAATCCCCTCCAAACCAACCCGCGCGGCCCCAAAAACTTCCATCCCTATAGAAACAACATTCAGGCTTGAGCTTTAGCCCCTGTGGAGAAACCCCCTGTGGACCTGAAGGATGAGGCAAAGCTCCTCCTCACCCCATAAACTCCCAAAATTCTGCTGTGCTGGCAGGAGCAGCCCCGACCCAGCGCGTTTATTCCTCGGAGCAGCGTCCCCGTCACTGTGATGGCAATGTGAGAGCGCAGGTAGCCTTTGTTACGTGTGTCTGTTCTTTTTAACAAAAACCAAACGGGCAAAAAAAAAGCTCCAAAAAAACCCTGAAAAACAACCCCTAACCCTCTTAGAATATAACTTTGTAGTGTTCCTGTTCTTTGTATTTTCTGTTGCATCCTGGTTTCTACGGCGCAGTGTAGGCATGGATTGCATGTCAGGTTTTCTACGCGAGCACCACGACATTCTGACTGTGTATTATAGAGCTCATTTTTACCTTTTTAAACAGGACAAAAAAAAAACTTCAAAAAAAAAACCAAACAAAAAAAAAAACAAACAACCAAACTTAATCATTGTGTGGAATTTCTATACTGCAAAGCCAAACACTACATGATGTCCTCTCCTCATTTGTGTTATTTATTTTGGTATCTGGTTGGGGGTGGGAGGGAGGGGAGGGAGGGGGGAGCCGTCGGTGTTGCGTTGCCTTATGTGGGCTTGACCAATTTTATCAAATAAAGGCCTAAAGGGGTAAAAAAAAAAAAAAAAAAAAAAATTCTGCTGGTTGTTTTCTTCAGGGAGTGAAGCTGTGGAGGAAAAATATCCAGGGGGGAGTGGGAAAAGGAGAGAATCTGTTTGTAAGGGTGGAAAATGGGATGGGTAAGCTGGAGGAGGGAGGTGGCACCACAGGACACAGCCAGGGGATGTGTCTGAGGGGAAAACACAGCCTGAGTCACCAACTCATCCCAAGGTAATCCCAAGGATCCAACTCCATCCCTGCACAGGACACCCCAACACACCCATTTGGGGTGGAAGGGATCACCCAGTCCAAGCTCCTCCTCAGGGAGCAGCTGACACAGAGATGGGACAGTCCATGCCCTCCCTGAGCTCAGAATTCCCAGCTCAGCCCAAGGCTCTCCCTGCAGCCCTGGAGGATTTTTCTCTTACACATCTGTATGGGGAAATGTTTCAGGAGAGGGGAAAAAGGAAAAAAAAAAGCAACGCACACACACCTGACCAAGGAGAAATCTAGTATTTATTATCCAACATTCCAAGTATTTATTTCCCAACATTCCAGAACAAAGATCCTCTCCTTAAAGTGCTTTTTTTGACTCGTGTTGGATGAGCAACTCGTACCATGGCTGCTCCCGTGGCCCTTTCAGACTGTGCTGGGTTTGCTTGGCAGTAGGTCATGAAAAGGAAGAACAACACTCACACTCGAGAGCCTTGGAGTTAGGAAAAAGATTCCTGGGAATCATCCACGCTAAACTGACTCCAACAATTCCAGCTGCTGCAGGAGCTTCCAGCAGATCTTTTTTTTTTTTTGCCATGTGGTGCAGAGAACCGATGTGTTCGCAGCAGCTTCTGCTCACACTCTGTGTCCACCTCTGCCCTTCCCAGAGGAGGTTTGCAGCGTTGGGAGGCAGATGCTGGGGAGGAGGAGGAGCTGGAGGAGGCACGTGGAGCTGGGAGGATGCAGTGGGATGTGCTGACAGGTCCTGGAACACAATTCCAGAGCGGGAGAGTGGGAAGCAGGTGTGGCTGCACAGGCATCGCTGTCCTCGGGG